>NC_068370.1:3686515-3981075 GCF_020536995.1 Dreissena polymorpha | reverse complement strand
ATAATTAAAACACGGAAGAGATAGTTTCTAGTTTTAGTTCTTGAATTGTGCAAAACATTAAACGATAATAGCTCTTTATATAAATTAGAAAAGATATATAGTATTTTTACCATGCTATTCCTCTAATAGCCGTTAATTTCAATTGATTGATATTATTTGAATCCATCGAGTAATTAAATATTTGCGCCAGAAAATAACGTTGTGTAGTTCTTCACATTTAATTGAAGCAAAAGTGAATTATTAAAACTACTTTAAAAACAGACATGGTTCTTGTTCCTCGCACTGGCTTTAAATGTCCTTTATCAAATATGATTTTTTAATCATACTAGCCTAAATATTGTTTATTTGACCATGCAACATTTACAACGGGACATACCTTGCAAGTACCGACGAGATAGTTATGGTGTAAAAACTTTGCGTCTTCTTTTTAAGCAAACCATCATTATATGATGGTTCATTATAATACCATCTATAACAACAGATGTGTTCTCCACAGAAGAAACGGTCAATACAAAAAGGGCATAGCTCTAAACTACTGATAATGAGTTGTGGCTTTTGTACTGAACATATCCTCTTAATACTTAATATGCTCTATCAATATACACAATTTTAGCTCGCCTGTGAACAATTCATGGTGTGCTTTTATGATCGCCTATCGTCCGTCGAGCGTCGTGCGTCGTTAAACGTTAATTTCACACTTCAGAAGCCACATTTATTGTAAATCTTTATGAAATTGGTCAGACTATTTTTCCCAATGATATCTCGGGCAATATTTTTCACCTTTAGGATATGAAAGAGGAATTCAATCATAATTAAAAAATATTAAAAGGATAACAATTCGGCCTCAAAAACAGTTTGATATTCTCGGTACGATGAAGATGCACGGTCCTTTACTGAGTAAAACGGATGTTTGGTTATTAAAATTTTCCTGTTTCACACATTCATTTTTTCTTCCGAGAAAGCAGTACGAGTTTATGCGCTCAAACAATGCTTTCGCAATGGTGGACGACCGATAAACGTTTAGTAATACATTTTTCAATCAATATAAGGAAGCTATATCATAGTTAAATACTATCAATTAAACATTAAAGTATGAAAGTAAAAGAATCATAGTCACCTTCGACCTTTTGATTGATTTAACATTGCGAACTTGTGTGTTAAATTTCTTTACATTATCACGATCCATGATGTAGTTATAGTCCAGAAGAGCTCATTTATTGCCATTTAACATTGACCTTTAAGTTTACATAGACGTTTGACATTTGAAATCTAACCCTGACCTTAACATGAGGTAAAGAGGCGGGTTTTAAACGAGACACGTTGTCTTATTACGGTGTTTTTTTTATACTACGTTATTTTATAATTTCACAATGAATGAAAGACACAGTTGAAGTCTAGACAAGCATTTTATGGCCAAATATGACATATGACTACTTATTGTGATCATAACCTTTTGGATAAGGGGCGGCTGTTATATTGGCGCGTTGTCTCAATGAACGTTTGCTGAAAGTTAATTTGAAAATAGACGACGAATGACAAATTCACAGTCTTCAAATGACGCAGGCACACATACATTCACATACACTCGACCGCTGTGTCGTGGTGGTCCAAAGGTGGTTTCTAGAAATCATGATTATGAAAATCATATAATAGCACTAGATGTTAAGCTATCAATATGCCTGTCAACATTTGGTCGAGCCCATAGGAAACCATGCTGGTAATTATTTAAGAAGCTGCACTATTGCTTTGGTCGACATTTGGCCTTGAAGTGACCATGTCCATTGCGTATATGGCATAGTATTTACGCGTGACACAATTGACGTAAATTATTTTTTAAATGCCATTGGTATTTCTTTATGTACATATAACAAAAACAACAACATTGTACATATGTATTTCATGCGACAAAGGATACATTTTATATGTTAATGCAACACTTCCTTATCACATAATGACATGACAGAATTGATACTTACTAGCACATCATCCATATGTGTAGTCACACGAAGATCTAAGTCACGTATTACCGTACATGTATGCACTGATTCTACCAACATATGTCTATAGTCCATAGTAAGATTTAACCATCACTTGGGAATAAATAACGTTGTTAGAATTGTCATGACATATGTTTACAAAGCGCATTTAATTAATCTTGTTTCCAATCACTTCAAGGCTTTAACAAGTTGCGGCCAATGTCAATAGAATATGTGTTTATATGTTATTTGATTCGTCCTCATCAAATTGAAATGTTCCCGTAGACGCTATTGTATATGTGTGTTATTAGTATGCTATAAATAAGCTGTTTACGTTTATTTAAACAAATAATATATGAACTTGTGTTTTATATTATTTTTTATGCCCCCGGATCGATAGATCGGGGGCATTTTGTTTTTGGGTCTGTCTTCTGTCTGTCATTCTGTCATTCTGTCCCAAACTTTAACCTCACAGTAAAGTTTTGCGATAACTTTTGAAATATTGAACATAGCAACTTCATATTTGGCATGCATATGTATCTCATGGAGCTGCACATTTTGAGTGGTGAAAGGTCAAGGTCATCCTTCAAGGTCAAAGGTCAACAACAACAAAACCAAAACTTTAACCTTACAGTAAAGTTTTGCAATAACTTTTGAAATATTTAACATAGCAACTTCATATTTGGCATGCATATGTATCTCATAGAGCTGCACATTTTGAGTGGTGAAAGGTCAAGGTCATCCTTCAAGGTCAAAAGGTCAACAACAACAAAACCAAAACTTTAACCTTACAGTAAAGTTTTGCAATAACTTTGGAATATTAAACATAGCAACTTCATATTTGGCATGCATGTGTATCTCATGGAGCTGCACATTTTGAGTGGTGAAAGGTCAAGGTCATCCTTCACGGTTCAAAGGTACAAAAAGCATTAGGGGGCATTGTGTTTCTGACAAACACATCTCTTGTTAACATGTTAAATGATATTGATGATAGTGGATAGTGTTACGATTTTCGGGGGAAAAGTTTATAACTTCTCAATACAAAATATATACTCTACATTTTATTTACACACTACGAGAATAACTATACACCAATAATGTTTATTTGTTAACTGTCTTCACAATCTAGGTAAAATCCATTCTCTCTCAAACTGCCACCAACTCTCTCCTATACTACTTATATTGTATCATTACATCTCTACGTTTCAATTCCACTCTCTCCCAGCTTCTCACTGCACCTGGCTTTTTATACAAATCTGTCCACCCTCCCATATTTGGATGTGTGGAAAGACACGGATAGGACCAAACATTTATTTGATATTTATTTTTGCAACTGTTGAAATATTTGACAAGCAGACTTTGCCGAGCAACAAACCAGACTAGTCTTTATTATGAAATGATGACCAACATGGTATTCTGTTCTGATAACACATGTCCACAATGTCCCCATGGCATCAAACAAAGCAGTCTAAATTGAGTTCATAAACTAAAAATTACAACACTTGGCATACAAATGTATTCTATAAAAGTGTTCATAACTGAATGTATTGTTTGTTATCTTTTATATAGGCTCTAGAGAAACGCACAAGGTATGTACACAATGGGCAGTGACATCGACATCGTTTTTACTGATCACTATTGTTTTTAGAAGACCAGTTTTCTTATTTCGTGGAAGATTATTCGAACAGCCTTCCGAACTTAAGTAAAACAATACGGAGCCTAATCTCTTTTAGGGTCCGTTAGAATGTCTACTATTTTATATGCACCTCCCATATGATGGAATGAACCATGGTAAATGAATATGTTGATGATAGCAGACATCTAGCTATGATTCCAAAGTAATTGATGCAAACTTAATGTAAGAAATATAATATCCAACATCGAAAAAGATAAGCCCGATATATTTGGATGCTTACTTTAACCGATTATAAAGAAAATTCATGGATCAGGAAATAGTTTTTCGTTATTCCAAAAAATATCGAAAACAATACTATATGACGTGGCTGAAACGTTTTTAAAGCTTGTTTTGTTGGACTCTTTAAAAATCAAGTAACGTTCCACCTCGCACACAATAAAATATTTGACAATCAAATAACCTCAGACAATTTAAAAGGGTATGAATATTTTTTCAAAACACTTGTAACGCATATGACAGCCATATAAAGTTCAAATGTAAACCATTCACTTTGCACCCGATTTTGAGAGCTTTGTAACAGACGAGATGGTAAAAGCTATCAAATTTCAAGGTTTTTAAGTTGTTGCCATAGAATAAAATAACACTTTGCTGCGTGCTTATGCACATTGAATTCATAGGCGCACTGATATTGTGACACATAAAGATATAGAATACCCAAACTTATGCTTATTAAGTTATACTGTTCGTGCGGTAGTATATATTATACCTTAAATTGATGTCTTCGTGCATAAGTATTGCATTATTTCAGAACAGTTGGTATATGAGTAGAATGTGTGATTTCGGTTTACTCATTTGATGTTGTTTTTTTTCTTAATTTATTTGTTTAACTTAATTAAACCGCGCAATACTCAATTACACTGAATATTCTGAAAATATCCGTATCTTCGTTAATATGGACCGAGTTTACATAATAATGAATACTTTTTACTGCTACATTAAATTTCATTTTAATGTTGTAAATAAAGTCTAAGTTTTAATGTTTAACTGTTCCTGTTTGTTAAATATTCTGAACTGTTATTTTAATTGTTGCAAAATAGTCTCCTCTCAACAAATACAATATTTTCACATAGATAGTGGTAGTGTAATAAATGTCACTGTTATATTGGGTCATATTTGTCTATTTAAATTATTTTATTATCATTGCATTTAATTGCTTGAGAAAAGGCCTCACTTAAACGAGTTTTATAGGCCTTAATATTTGACGAAATACTGGAGCACTGGTTGCAGTCCTTCTTAATAATCATCTTCTGACTAATTTAATTGCCATTACACTTATGTATGAAGTAGCTTATTAGTATTAATTAATCTTGATAGCCATTTCAGAAATTATATTTATTTCATTTAATTTATTTCAATATTGATGCTAAATGCATGTTTTTGTTTGTTTACTTAAACTTCAGTCTAGACTTATTGTCGTCGTACAATCTCTGATAAGACCTACCATACCGGTAGTACAAAGTTTTATTTCAACACAAATGACATCTTTTTGTTTTACCGTAACATTCCGATAAATGTATAGAGGTTCATTACATGGTGCGGCCGCACAAATAATTTAATGATCCTGATCAATAAATGCATTAACTAACGGTGTTCTTATTGTGTGTGTTGTCTACATTTTGAGTGTACACTACATACAGTAGGGAAGAGGACAACAACAACAAGCGAGGCATGGCATAGGGGTGATAACCCTGGGTAATGGTTAGGGTTAGGGTTAAGGTTAGGGGTCGGGTTAGGGTTAAGGTTAGGGTTAAGGCTAACCCTAACCCAAACCCGACCCCTACCCCTATCCCTTACCCTAACCCTCTAACCCCCCCCCATGCGCATTACAATACCATGCCTCGCTCGTTGTCCTCTTCGTTGTCGTTGTCCTCTTTCCTTATACAGTAATACTACTATTATACTGTTTAATTAAGATACTTTATTTACAAAAATGATTGGGTATGGATGTTTTGTCAATCATTACCTACGTGTTTGTAATAAAGCCTCATATGGTCTGACAAAACATAACTGTTTGTTGTTCATATATGTTCAGGTATTGACCTCACAACGGCACTTCGTTTAATAATGCATAACAATTTTTACCAATTATCGCACGACAAATTTTCAAGAGAAATGTTGTAAATTGATTGATTTTAACTTTATATATACTACATTGTAAAAAACAAACTGTATTTATACAGCATAGTATATATAATGTCTTGCATGAAATACCTGATTTTCAAAATGCATTAATATCAGGCGCATATAACATCGATTCGTTTTAAGTTTAGAAACTATGAGAACAACAGATATAATAAATAAAACACTGCATTTAAATATATCTGATGATACAAGAGTATGATACAAGAATATAAGATCATACAATTATTAACAACACGAAATGAAGCCATCTTGTCCTTACAACACCTAACCTGATATAGTGCTAATATAGTGCTGAGCACATGTCCATAGTTAATGTAATATTCTAACTAGCTGTAGTATTTTGGCAATTAAGTTGACCTTGTCAAATCTTCGTCTTGACATCGTAACTTTTTCCATAAAGATAACCATTTTTTTCTAAACATGTTTGACTTTACAGAAGAATCACACACAAAATCGGAATAACCATAGATACGCATATAACTGAAGTAACGGTCGGTGTGTGACCATATCGTATTTTACCATACTTTAGAATAATTATGTCGGTCGAGTCCACTCCACATAATTGGCGGTTAAATCGTTTTGATGAACGTTGACCCCTGCCCCATTTTCTGAATAGACCTTTCAAGGTGGTGGCCAACGAATAAGTAAGTTTATGTTTTGTTTTCTTGTATTTCCAGTCTTGCAAAGGCAATTTATTGGCGTCGATAGCACCAACAAATTGTTAAATTATGTATTCTCTTATTATAAAAATATACATATTCAATTCATCTATTCATTCGAAAATAAAAAGTGTTACATTGAAAGCATACATAGATACAAAATAGTGACTATTCAATAGTTTGTTTATTCATAAACACATTACGTTTAATATGCCTTTGAACGCGATTTCAATGATCTTGCATGCCGCTTGCAAACATTTTATATTTAAGGTAGCGCACCCCTAATGGGCACATATCCAAATATAATCAAATTAATTATTTTCTTAATCAGCATCATTTCACTGATTTACATGCAAATTTGTAGGTAGGCTTTCCATGCTTTTTAAAAAAATACCGATTTTCTCAAAACCACCCCCACGCTCGGCTTTTGGCCAGTATATTTTCACCCCTGGGGTATATAAAAGTTCCATAATTCATTCAAATTCCCAAATATGGGCATGCAGTTGGTGTGTACAGATGCAGTAAAGGTGTTTAAAGTTTAAACAAGATGAAATAAGTATTATTTTACAGACATTTATTTTTTACAAATTTTTATCTATGGAAGAGCGCCAGGAAATGTAAGTGATTTCAGCCAAGTAAATATTGGGTCGGTTAAAAACAAAGTGTCATACAATTCAAAATAGTATCATTCAAGTTATATTTTAAACTTAGTTTTTATAGAAACACTATTTACAGCAAAAATACCAAGAAATAGACAGATTTACCGTTTACTTTTTGAAATAAAAATAAAAATGCAACATGCATCATTCGTATTTTCAGCAGTAAATCACCCAATTTAGCCATAACGTTGTTTTAATTTTAAAAATAAAAGGATGTGCATAAAAATGTCAACATATTTAACAATAAACATAGCTTATATGCTATATTAAATCATGTTACTTTAGAAAAGAAATAAAACGCGTTGCAAAAAGTATGCGATGTTGGCAGGATTCGCACCTGCGCGGGAAGATCCCATGAGTTGAAATCAATCGCGTTTACCACTCGGTCACGACAACTTCACATTCGTGTACGCTTAAATTAGATATCCATAAGTAAACAGGTAAAAAGGCTCGTCGATCTTTGAAGAAATCGCGAGCTCGTATTTTTCAGATGATATTTGGATCAAAGTCAATATTTATTGTGAAAATAATGTATTCTAAAGGAATTACGTAAACATATATCAAAATTTGAAGTTTGAAAAAAATAAAATGCATCTTTCGGAAATAACCGATCATTGAAGATCGGCAATGATCGTAAAATAAATCGCGGGAAATCATTAGGGGTGCTCTACCTTAATACGCACTCGACATGAATAATCGACATTGTACCCATTTGCAAAAACACTCTGCATACAGAGCTTACTGCCGTAATTTGATCCGTTGTTTAGTTGCACAAGGGTTTGATTTACCTTGACGGATAACAATAATTTCAGTTTTTCCAACACCTTTGTATTACATATGAAAACTTAGTTTGGCTTTGAAACTGTTTGTATAAGGTCGCCGTGGTGTAATGTATATGGTGTCCGCCTTGCGACCGGGAGGTCACGGGTTCGATCCCCACCGTGGGAGCGTTCTTTAGATCTCCCCCAAAGACACCAAGTACTGGTTCTAGGCCCAGGAAACGGACTCGAGAGCGTTTATATAAGCCTAAGGCTTTCGACGCAATCGAGCTAAAATAAATAGGTTTAAACTAACTGTTTGTATCATTTATAAAGGTATAATTTCGCCATTTAAACACGTAACCTCAAAGTATGTGTCAGATAAAGCGCATATTTTTAGACGGATCTTGTTTTCTTAGATTCCGGAGATAACCCTAAAACAGATATTAGCATACCTGTATAATGCATAATGTACAGAACCTGTCTTTAACATCTAATTCATGATGTATTGAAGACGGTGTACTTTAACTGCTATCCGTATTGTGCTATAGAATCGAAATATTCAATATATTTACATCAATGGTTTACTGTAGCCAGTGTAGGTTAAAGAGTCTGTCCAAGAGATTAAAGCTTCGTTCGACGCGAATCGATATTTTGGAAAACTACGAGGATTGGTTACATAGCAAAAAAAATACCTCACCATTTGACGTGAGCGTGGATGGTCGAGTGGTAAAGTCGGGAGACATTTCACTCCAAGCTACCATGACTCTAGGGGTCAGTGGTTCGAGCCCTGTGGAGGTTAAAGTTTTTTCTTCTGTTTTTAAATTTGTATTCTTTTTTTTACTGGAGATTTTTAGTTCAAATGTTTAAATTTATCAATATAAAGCATTTAAAGCAGTTAATGACAAGCTTTAATACATGCCAAATTCTGTTGGACGGCCCCTTTAAGGTGACTTGAAGATGCAATGTCCCGTGTTATATAGTAAGCATTATGCTTAATAGTCTATAATGTATAATTACTTACAAACACTTACTTACCAACATGAATTCGTATCCCGTTTTTTATAACACTATCTAAGACTATGATAACGACGAAAATGAACAATCGTTAATCATAATAACTGCAGTGGATAGCTCTTTAATGTGGATTTTCACTTTTTTGTTTTATAATATGTAATCCGGTGAAAATATAATCCGAGGAGATAACATTGTATGTGTTAACTAGCAAAATGATTGATAAATATGAACATGCATTCTGAATATTCCACGTTTTATTCCTTTGTAGAATTACAGTGGATATGTTAAAATGGCATGATACAAAAGCTGAATCCAGTTTTGATAAATGAATTTTGAGGGTTTGTGGAAATAAGATAAAAAGTGAAAGCAAAATACGGAACAACAAATAACCCGTTTATTTTTTTTTATTTTGCGAGTACATGAAACATACATGACACTGAGAAAGATAAAACATATTGGGAACAAACAAATCCGTAACCACCACAACGGCGAAAAACCAATACATTCCGAATGAATTTTATCCGCCCACTTCCGCTAAGAGTCCACACATTATACTGAAGACTGAAAGACGCAATATGATGTTATGTAGACAGTACGCTATTGACGAAGCAGCGAGGTCCTCTTCAATTTACAGCATAAGAGGTACACGAATGAAAGAAGCAGTCTCCCAGACAATCGTTAAGTGGCGAGTACGTGCATGCAAAAGAAATTTGAAATTCGTTTTTTAAACAATTTTTCAAGAGGTTGGTCTAAGCCGGACTTCAAGCAATACAAGTGAAACAAATTGTTTAACAAGGATGAAGACCCTAATTAAAAGTTTGAAGACACCCGTGTGTCGATCTATCATTGACTGTTTTTGTCCCCTACCGGTTTCACCGGAGGGTACTTATGGTTTGCGCTCTGTCCGTCCGTCAGTCCGTCAGTCAAGTTTTTTCTGGATCCTGCGATAACTTTAATAAAGTTCTTAATATTTTTTCATGAAACTTGAAACATGGATAGATGTCAATATGGACATTATGCACGTCATTTCATTTTGTTCCTACGTAAAAAATTCTGGTTCCTATGGCAACAAATAGACTAGAAATACTGATGAAATTGGTGGTTTTCTGGACCCTGCGATAACTTGAAAAGTTCTTTCATTTTGTTCCTACGTCAAAAATTCTGCTATGGCAACAACAAAATTCTGACAATGGTTGAGCCGGTAGGGAACCATATTGCTTGACAATAGCTTTGTTTTTTTATCTATTTTACATAATGATGTATATTTCCGTGTGTGTATGTGTGTTTTCTAGAGCTGATTTTTTTTTAAAGAATAAACAAGAATGTTTTCAGATGTGTCAACAACTTGGCTAATAAACGATCTTTATTAAAAAACATTTTGCGTAATACTTATATTACTTTATGTTTTAGTCGATAATGCGTTTGACAAAACTGTTGAATACATATTGATAAAATATGTAATATAAAGCGCTGTTTGTTTGCCTCTGATAAAATCGAAAACTGAAATAAATAAATTTTATTTTTATTTGTTTAACGCTCTATTGCTATAATTTGTTTCCTTCTTCCGTCAAACAACTGGTCTTTTTTTCTGGCCTAAAGAAACCCGGTTATTTCCATGTTTACTAAAACAGTGTAAAGACGAGGAAGTTTAAAATATTACATTCACGTGAGGATGAAATCAGACATGCGATTATTTCGTTAATGGTGTCAATCTATCCAATCTCAGTCTTGCGCGACGTTGAGTATTCATCTTACCACTAGCATTGTTGACTTTCTTTTTTAAATCATCAAGCATTCAGAAGTGCAATCGGAAGAAAGGTTTCAAGAGCATAACGGTGAATAATCAAATCTTCCAATGCAACTTGAAATACATTTCATTAAACATTAACGACTACTGTAAACTTTAGATTGAAATAAATACCTTACGCACAAACTTAATCTTTTGACATGGTAAATATGTGTGGTAAAGGATGAATCAAAATGGCGACCAATACGTATCTGAAGGAAGGAGCTGTCACAGTGACGGAATTAAAAAGCAGTAACCGGAAATTTCCAGTTATTGTGCGAACATTTGCGTCAGATTATGAGGTGCCAAACGAAGAAGACCTGCCTGATGATGATGATATTCTGCTTGATAAACTTGAGCATCTTGATATAGCCCGTGTTCGAGTCTTGCCTATCATCGATGAAGATGCAATTCGTAAAACTAAAGGTGTTGTGTTGCTTAAAGTACGAAAGAAGCTAGAGGGACAAGAGTTTTGGATATCTGCCGAGTATGGGGGCAAAGTAAAGATTTTAAACAGATCTCCGCGGCCAAGGCGATACATATCTATAACGCAGGTTTGTTATTATTATATAAGATTTTAAAGCGACCTGTTCACGGTTTGGTATATTTACAAAATAAAATAAAAGAATATTTCAGATTTGCAAATTTTTGTTTTAGTTCTGTGCGAAGAAAAATAAAAACCTAACATGTAACACGCTATGAAATATTAATTATATGCATTTTTTGACGATTTGAAAACCTGAAAATTATAAATCGTTACCAACGCGAAACGATTGAATAGCTTGGGGATGTCTGTTTTTATCGTTATATTTTGTGACACCATCTGTTTTATGTATATTAAGTAGAAGCACACGTGCATCGATATCAGCTCGGATGACCGAGTGGTTTCATTTTTTTGTTTTTACTGAAAGGGCCAGTGGTTCGAGCCAATGGTTTGGCTAACTTTTTCTTTCTTATATTGTGTTGGTGTTGTCTTATATTTGAGTTTTTTACTTCCGATATTTACATTTATCAATTTACAGCATCTAAAGACACATTTAAAAATATGCCAACATCTGTTAGCATGTCCCTTGAATATGTTATTGTTACCAATTATATGGGCTATTAATAGCAACGGACTGGATACTTGCGGTTATATTTATGATCTTTAACTGGTTTCGTAATATGAGTAGGTTTTCTCATAATGTACGTTATACAATACATAAAATCATGCAGTTTACAGGTGTAACTGAGTTCTGTTAATTTATTATTTTCCTTTTTTATTTAAGGTATTAACCAATGAAGGTGAAGTTCTAAAATACAGACTCATACATTTTTTATGACTTAATATTGTTTCTTTTCTCGCGAAGGTTCTGGAGAATCGCCCAAGATTTGTAAAAATTGGCGGTGACATGCAGTCCTGTATTAAAGGGCTAAGTCCGGGTTCAGGCAAACTTGTATTGGACAATACAATACTCGAACTACAGGGCGTAATCCAAAGTGAATATACCGCGTACAGGTATTTGAAAGGTAAAGTTGGAGATTGTGTGTTCTATTTTCGAGACGACCAGGTTGCTAATATGGTGGAAGTTGATGACCCTGGGTGTTACAGCCTCCTGGATCTGAAGAAAAAAAGCATTTCATTACCGCAACACATCATGTTTGAGACAATGCCTCCGAGCGATATTGTTTTAAAAGACGATGAGAAAAAACGCGAAGCGTACGCTTTGTTTCATGGACCATTAGAATTGCTGCTCTTTATCCGCACATCGCAGATAATAGCGTGGAAGAAGATAGGGCTAAATGATAATGCTAGCAACTATCTAGCGATGATTCCAAAATCGTTTTGCGACACCCTTGAAGTCAGCATCAATGAAATCGCACGTGAAAAAGATAGAAACGAATATCTTGATGCTAACTTTACCGATTATCAAGAAAATGAGTGGATAAGGCAGAATTTATTCGTGATTCCCACAAAGCACGACAAACAATGGACTCTGACGTGGCTGAAACGACCAAGTGACTACCTATCTGTTTCAGGTACGTGTTTAGAATACATTGTTTGTGAATAATGATGCCAATTGATTTTTATCGACGTTATGAATGTTATGCATTACGCATTGGTTTCTTCACAATAAACGTTTAATGGGATTGTAACTGTTAACAATAAGTGTTGTTGCAAGGCCAAAACATAGCCAACATGACTGCGTAACAGTTTCTATCATAGCTCTTCTGGAACTAGGTATTGTATAACTTTCTATGAAGATAATGTTGTAATTTGCAATTACCTATTTTTTTCAATAAATAAAATATCTGGCCGACAAAGTAATGCAATTATGTTAGTGCAACAAATAAGTATTTTCGTAAAACGTTTTGTTTGGGATTTAAATGAAGAGTTTTGGTTCATACATTTGACAACATTTATTATCGAATTCTGTAAAGATCATACATTTAAATACTTAACTGACCACGATCACTGGAGATTATTTACTATACCCAATTTCTTTTCAACAAGAACATTATTATCAATCGCACATACAAATCAAGCACAACAATAAACAGCCGCTTTCAGTGTTTATTTTTAAAATTTTGAAATAACCTTGTAGTTATTTCTAAAACAACAGTTATTTTGTCCTGATATCATGTTCTAAAGTTATTTACAAATCATGAATCCCGAATGTCAATTCGATAACATAGTCGGAAGATAACAAATGGACTGGATTTTAGATCTCAATGACGTGTTTGCAAAACATGACGAAAAAACTGAGCATATTTTGCATGCAATAAATGTAGTTTACACACATACACCACATTATTTTTCCGTTTTATTTGCAGATGGTGATATAATGATGGACCCATATCCAGCATCACGTATTGAATAATTGCATAATTTCCTTTATGTATTTTTATTATGCTTTTAAAGGGAAAAAAGAACCTCAACGACAATTTAACGATGCCTTGTCAAAGTTATTTGCTACTTTTATTAGAGATGGACAATATTAAATTACTGGTTTTGCGTAGCTATTTTCAAATCAAGGCCATGAAGTTGCCTCACTCGATGCAGGCAAGGGCAAAATGTATGTTATAGTTATAATGTTAAATATATTAAACAATAATATTGAGGTTTTTCGAAAAGATGTACAAGACAACAGTTAATTTTTTTTTGAATGTTCAAGAACTCACACATACATGATTCATGTATATTCGTGTAACCAAAAGGAAACTGTTAAACCGTGAATGCTTCCTCCTTTTACTCAAGAAAAACTGAAGATACAATCCTTAATATACTACTGGTTTATCTGGTCTGTCTGCAAAATGTGAATTTAAAGTTGTTAAGCAAAACTGAAAACAACTGTTCTTTCACAAAACGGACACCATCATTTAGAGAGATAGAGCGGCGCAAGTCGATTTTTTTGTATCCCTTTTGGATATGATCAGATGCGAGCGAAAAAGCAAATAAAACATACTAATTATATTAATCGAGAAGTGCTTCCAAATACAGTCAAAGCTTTATATATTGCAAATCATGAACTCTTGATAAAAACGTCTGCTCCAGCGTTTGATATATAATTCTGTTTGAGACCGTTAAAACCTAAACATGAGTTGTTTAGTTTCCACTGTTGATAGACAACAAACTACGGACAAAGCATCTATATCTGAAATAGTTCCGATCTGTCAGTTTCATAAACTTAAGACCTATTGCCAACAATCTTAGCCAATCAAACACAGTATTTTATTTCAGCAAATTTAATAAAATAACAGTATTACTTGATATAACTAAGTATTTACATTTTATTCGTAAACCGCAAATTATTATCGTTAAAAAACGATATGAATCTTTATTGATTTGGTTTGAAACTATCAACCATTAAGCTCGTCCGATCATCCTCTGACCAACATCAGGCACCCCAGTATGGATCTTACAAATTCCAAGTAGGTTTCTATATTGGCAATTCCATTTATTCTTTAAACCTGTCTTAAAACAACGATACGGCCACAACGCATTGATCAGTAGTAACCCTTCATGTTTGATATTACTAGAGGCGAGCGAAAAATACATTTATTAATTCCAAATACAATAAATACAGATATATTTGTTTGTCTGTTAAGTCTGTTAGTGTTTGTCAAACACTGTCCCTGACTTGTGTACTTCAAACAGTCACTTCTGGATGACACACGAATGGTAGAATATAAACCTGTTGAACCATATCTTCTATTTCTACTTTAATAATTGAACGTCCATCGTCATCAATCTTCGGCAAAATCTTAGACGACCAACCATTAAGAATTATCACATACACGTTTCAATAATTCGCTTCATTACTTTTATTTGTTCCATACCACAAATCCAATGGTCAATAATGAAACCGTTCGGGCGATATTTCCTCGTCAGGAGTTGCAGCTGTGCGAAATAAATGTGCATTTGTTAATACCGTGCGGGTCACACTCTACATTTCCTTTTCGATAAGGATTTATTTCCTTTAACAATTTTGAGATGCTTTAAATCCTACGAATATCGTCTCAATTTGTTTTTGCTACATCAATGAGTATTACATTAAAATTGGTGTATTGTATTGCTACGTTATTTCAATTGTTTTTCTTTGATGTAATTTCTAAAAGCTCTTTACCCGGGCTCTTCAATGTTTTGTGAATAACTTTGGGCAAATTTTGTGGATTGCAGCTACTTGAAAACCGATTTAATGCCCAAAGCTTGTCATAGACCGTTCCAAGGCGGTGACCTCAGTTGTTGTTCAATGAATGTTGTGGTTGTGTTCTGTTTTGTTATGTGATAGCGTTTTGCAATCGGATTATTTCAATAGATAAAGCGCCACTTGCAATTATAACGTTTCTATATTTGTATTTTGCGTCTGTTTCATCTTTCGATTTAGAGTTGTCACAATACTTGTTTATAATTGGTTTATGTTACAGCACCATATACATCGGACTACAGAAGAAGCCCCGTTACGCCCAAAGCGGTAAATAGATTACATAAACGTCTGTTAAAATTGGAATAAAGTAGAATTTAATGTAACATATGATAAACGTCCTGCGCAAATGGATCTTATAAGCATACGCGTAGACTGGTCTTGAGATATGCTTTCCGATATAAAGTGACGCAAGCGTAGCCGCTGGCCAAACGGTGCGGATGCACAGCATGGTAACGATATATGCTTGATGGCATTTCACCAAACTTCGCATGATAACGTTAATTTTGTCTATTGAGTATATATGTAAGCTCCCCCCTCCCCCTCCATCACACATGCACACAAACAAAGAAACAATAAACAACCAAAAGGAAAAAAGAACGATTGTAGTATTGAAGACTCAATATAAATTATGAAACAGTCGAAAAATTGTTTTGTCTTTTAGGGAGAATTTAGATAACGGTGTTATTTACTTATATTAACCAAACTTCACGTACATAATCCTGGAATGACCATTTTTCAAAGTTGTTGAAAAGTGTTCATGAACACTATACACTGTCGCCATGATATATCATAAACTACATTTTGATGATTCAGGTGACTAAACTTGAGTATATAATTTTTTCTTAATGTAAATATAATTTTTAAACACTTATTTAAACAAATTTACTTATGTTGCCTACATGGTTTAAATTTTTGAAAGGTTTGGATGATACATTCCGATATACAATAACACCTTTCTAGCTGATTGCTAAATCTTTCTTCCAAACATGATCTGCATTTGTTTAAATACAATTTATGGCACTGATTCATGTAACACTTCGACATGATTGATGGAAGTCAGTAAGTAAAAGTTCAGAAATCGAATCAGAAACAGATACAAGGTTTTGTCATAATGTACGTCGTAGTTCAGGCTTGGTTTTGAATAACGGGAAACCATATTTACGTTGAAGAAACGTGCTCTTTATTGCTGTTTTGATTTTTATTTTTGAATTAAAACTTTCATGTATCGCAATCAAAATCATCTCCACTTAATATAATTATGTTTTTTAGCATTTTGAAATAAAAAGGCTTATATCAAAAATTAGATAACAGTTTTTGTTATGTAAGATTCAATTTTAAAACAGATATAACCTTTACGTATCCTATTAACAATTAAATACTTGAGGATATTACTGACGTGGAGTACGTGAATAGTTTGGATAATTATGAACTCGGAATTTACCTATGCCTTATATTAGCAGTATGATATAAAACGTACATAATACATAATATACTGTAAAAAATCCGCTATAAATACAAGGTCAACCGATTTTGTGATCGATATAAATTAATATGTGTGTTATGTACGTTTTTTATATTGTGTCCCTGTGGTTCAAAATTCCATCTTATGTGTTAAATGCTTCCCTAATTAGCTTACCTGAGCATGAATTTCTAACATATTACGACACTTTGAATATCTGCTGCGGATCCGGTATTTGGTGTGTAATATTGCATAGTTTTCTTTTCCTAAGTTTGTTCAAATCATGCCCCTGGGATCAAACCTTTCCATGCCCCATTGGTCTATTTTGTGTGCGTTGTGGTATGGCGGGTAAAAATTAGCCTTATCTTATAGGTTAATTATTTTTATACGTTAATAGTTAAGAAGGCCATTTTTCCAATACTTTTTCTTACCATATAAAATTTGAACATGTCTCAGGTGAGCTAGAAAGGGCCTTCAGTCCCTCGAATTGAAATAAGGGACATGGACCTAGGTATTCAACTCTTTTTTACCAGGAACAAAGTCCAGTCCTTAATGTGAGTCAAATTCCAAAACCTGATGGTCAACCTTCAACATCGCAAAAGGTAGGTTTAAAGTTTAAAAAAAATCTTATTTTGTTAAAATTACAAACATGGTTGGGTACACATCCACACAGCTACATTAGATTAAATCAATAGCAAAACATGCACAAAAAAGAGAAACAATCACAGGTATTATGATAAAATATACGACACAACTGGGCGGATTATGTAACCTTTTTGGTGTCATATAACAGTTATTTAAAAAAGATATATTCTCTGAGAATACCAAGCTGAATATTTAACTATTTACATTTTTATTTAATACGTTTTATTCCTTTTTCATAACAAGGAATCAGGATGGGTCGAAAAATGCACCGAAAAGGCAAGACTAGGCTTCGATAAAATCCATAAAGAAATGAAAAAACGAATGACCCTTGTTTTTAGAAACAGATCAAATACGGACCAGAACACTGACACAGATGTAGATAGTTCTGGTAAGTCGATTTCCCCAAAGTCCTCTACAACGCCATCTACGGGAAACGTTCCAAATTCTCCACAACGCAGGCATTTTCTTCCACTTCCACGACCACTTCCTCTTACACCAACAGAACAGGCAAAGACTACGCATACTCGATTCGAAGTGGTCGAAGACTCAAAACCCCAGTATGGGTTCATACACACAGCTGGAAATTGGCAACTCAAAGAAAACTTCTACAGTTTCACTGCCTTCGAGGTACACGAGTGTATGAAGCAATGTTTTCCAGACAACCCAAAAGTGGCTGAAATGTGCTTGCAAGAGAAATTGGACGGTCATTTCTTTCGGGATTGTTGTTTAGGGAAATTTTGTCAAGCGGTTGGTCTTGGGGGTCTTCAAGAAATAAAACTGACGCAAATAGTTCAACAAGGATGGAGACCCAAATTTTGAAAAGATACAATTGCGCAGTTAAAAATAAATGCTATAATTAAAATTGTTCTTAAATAATTAAAATAAAAATACAGTGCACGTTAATTAAAATAGTGGTATATTAATTACGGCGAAATATATGACTGATTTTGTTGTGTGTGCTATATTTTGTTGACTGAAATGTTATGTGTCAATTATTTGTAGATCTTAGGTACTTTTTTTCAATTTATGCTTTCCGGTGCTTTATAGAGAAATACCAGTGAATTAAAACTGATAATTTCACTGTGTCACACAGTGAAAATAAACAGTGAAAACGATCGATAATTTTCACGATTTACTGTGAAATGACGTCATTTTTTGAGGTCATTATCCCAGCGAAATTCTTTAGTTAAATTATTTACCAATGTATATAAACTGCGCAGTAAAGCATAGAATAAAAAGATTTTTTTTAATTCAGTGCAATCGCTGCGCCACTCGTGAAAATATTATTTTCTATGATCACTCATGAATACAATCGTGATCATAGAAAACATATATTTATACTCGTGGCTGCGCCACTCGTGAAAATATTATTTTCTATGATCACTCGTGAATTAAAATCGATAATCCACCGAATCCAACAAATATCATCTATTTAATGGTACGTATGTTTGATCGTTTATTATAAAATAGCCTAAATAGTTCAAGCCCTGAATTTATTCTTCATTTGAATGCATAATGAAATGAACGTGTTCATGGTCAAGTTTCTTATTTTCCTAATCCAACAAAACACGGTTAGAAAACCTATCATTTAATACCGCCAAATATGTTGGAAAAACAATCGATATAATTCAGTTTTTGTGTTTAGTTTGAAAAAGTATTACAACAAAAAAAAACATTATATTTATTCTTTAAAAGAACATATTTTAAAACAAAGGAATAAGAGATTTTGGTGTTTTTAACCAGAAATTTGATTGCAGCTGTTATTCGTAAAGATTCATTTAAGTGTATATCTATCTCTCACTTTATGTAGATTGTTCATGACATATATAACCTCATAGTGGCATAACTAATCATAAAAAGAGCATCATTTAATTAAATTTTAATTATTCCCATAATATTACTATGACATTGACTTTCGCTACTTTAGCTGAGTTATATTCATATATGTACATATGTATATAACATGTATTATAATCAGTTTAGAAAAGGTCTCTCTCTCTCTCTCTCTCTGATATATTTTTATAAAATGTCAATGTGTTGATATTAATATAGATATACATATAAATATATATATTGACATTTTCTAAACTGATAAAAAAGTACCCATATTATTTTAATGATTTCCTTTATGATAAATTACAATTGGTCGTATTATTATTTTTCGGTGTTTTCTTAATTTTAGATGTTTACATCATATATGTCGTCATTCATTGCGGAGACCATACACATTAGGCCGAATTATTGTTTGGGCTCTCTTTCTCAATGAAGATTGCTAAATAGAGAATTAAGTTATGGATAGACAACGGACTTGAAATGTAACATCGTACTATGACATGACAGACACATTGCAACGATAAAGACATTTTCTTGAATAAATAAAGGATATAATGTCAATTTTCCTCAATGGTATATATTTATAAAATACAAGTGTTTTTGTCCTATGTATCCATTTTTATCTATTGAGAGTTCCGTCCCTTGTTCTGTGTTTGCCCTGACATACTGTGATGTCATACATGTTTTTCCAGTGTGAAAGAGAGGTATTCAATCAACAATGTTCGTATTGGTCAAAACTTTAAAATATGTGTTTGAAAATTACTGAACATGCGTCCTTTGCTTTTTGACTGCCTAAAGGAATATTTCATTTTCATATATAGTTAAAGACTTCAATGCAAATGATTATTTTTTATTTCATGAATAAATGAATTCGAGTATTTTGAAATATTATATTGTGGTCGGAATGTTCTGGCATGTTATTCTATGTTATGTCAATAAACATAATACGTCACCCGATATACTTTAGAGCTTCAACTTAAATACGCGAACCTTGAGTTTTGTTTTGATTATCCCCCACCATTCTACCCCACAAAATAAAGTTTTTCAAAATACATCTATGTGTGCATTATAATATACACATGTCACATTCAAATGGGAAGCTTTTTTTAGCAAAATTAAATATAAAATATTGCATTACCTGGGATTTGAACCGATGGCATATGGTAGCAAGGGCCAGTGCGATACCGTTGCGTCTCACATCTTTTAAAATGTGTTAGCAAACTATAATCATTTTCTAAGAACACACTCAATTTTCAAATAATTGATTAAAGACTTTATAAAACGCTTAATTATTTTACCGATTTTGAACAATGATAATCGATTAATCAACACATATATCAAACACTCAAGTCTGGTGAGTTATAAAAATTATTTTGAAAGTCTTCAGTTTGCAAACCTGTGAACAAGTGTAAATAGTGATTTTTTATGTGTCTTAATCAAACTCTCCATCTGCTACCTTTAAATGTCAGAAAACATCCGTCATGCTAGTTGCTTTTACTAGTTTCATGAAAGTTAGTCACCAAGGATTACTGTTTTTCACATGATTAATATTGATTCTTCCTGTTATCGATCCGATTGTTTTTAACTGAATGTCAACAATTAGATATTAATTTTCACAACGACCAGGCTGTATGTAACAGCTATGTAAATATGTCTATTTTCATTGATATGGCTTATATATATATATATATATATATATATATATATATATATATATATATATATATATATATATAATTGCGTCTCCGGTTGTGCATTGTACTGACAATATAACATACTGCAAGTTCCAAAACAATATATCGCACAAGACAGCAATCGTAACCGTTAGTTGCGATAATTAAACCCTTAGCTTTATAACCCATAGCAACAATTAGCAAAGGCTCTGGTAGTAAGTTTATATGGACTATCGTAACTGTAATCGTTACTTGCTTTATATAAACTGGTCGGGATAAAGTCGCACAATCGAATAGGCTTTTTTAAGCAATATAGAAAGTAGACCACATTGTCAAAATTTAACTACTCAACTGTTTTCGATTTTGTTTTTAAACCCCCGTCACCAGGATCCGGTTTAATAAAAGAACTACAAAACCCGACTGTAGTCGGTTGACTGTGTAGTCGACTGACGCTCGTCGGCCGCCAACTGACCACTCGTCGCGTTCAAGGAGCAAGTAGCCGCGACTGTGGTCGCACGACGGTGTGGTCAATCGACTGCGGTCGTGGTAGTCGCTATTTTTAGGAATATTACCACTTCCGCCATCAACATTCGAAGGCGAAAATACACGCGAGAAATGGAAGACGAAGACAGCAACTATTCGAGTCAGTGTCATTCGTGGTCCAAAGAAGAGATAGATATTCTTTTAGAGCTTGTTATCGAGAACAAGAACCTGCTGGAGGGAAAGTACGGGCTATTGGTGACCGAGGCAAATAAGCGTAAAAATGGCAGCCATAAACGCGTGTGGGTGGCGTTGAGAACAGCAAACACTTATAAAAAAAAGCAACGGGACATAAAGAGGAATGCACTAGACTGACCACTCGTCGCGTTAAAGGTACCAGCAGGAGACTTCCAGACAGTCTGAGACGGTGCCAAGACCGCCTCGACACCTGCAGGAGACTCCCAGACAGTCTGCGACAGTGCTAGACAGTCTCCTAGACCGGCGGAGCACCAGCAGGAGACTCCCAGACAGTCTGCGACGGTGCCAAGACCGTCTGGGTACCTGTACTAGTCTTCCATACAGTCTGCGAAGGTGCTTTATGACAGTATCTCAAACAGGCTGGGCACCTGCAGGAGACTCCTAGACAGTCTGCGACGGTGCCAAGACAGTCTATCAGACCGGCGTGGCACCTGCAAGAGACTCCTAGACAGTCTGCGACGGTGCCAATACCATCTGGGCACCTGCAAGAGACCCCGAGACAATCTGAGACGTCGTCAGAAAGTCTACCAGACCGGCGATGCACCTGAAGGAGACTCTTAGACAATCTGCGACGGTGCCAAAACCGTCTGGGCACCTGCAGGAGACTCCCAGACAGTTTGCAACGATATCATGACCGTCTGGGCACCTGGAGGAGACTCCCAGACAGTCTGCGACGGTGCCGGACAGTCTTTTAAACCGGCAGGGCACCTGCAGAAGATTCTTAGACAGTGTGCAACGGTGCCAAGACCGTCTGGGCACCAATAGGAGACTCCCAGACAGTCTGTGACGGTGCCAAGGCCGTCTGGGCACCTGCAGGAGACGTTCAGGCATGCCATTAAATCTCCAAGACCGGCGAGGCACCCGCAGGAGACTCCTAGACAGTCTTGAATGGTGCCGGGACCGTCTGGACAGCTGCAGGAGGCTCCCAGAAGGTGCCAGAAGTCTCCCAGACCGTCAGGGCACCTTCAAGAGAATCCCAAACAGTCTGCGAGGATGCGAAGACCGTCTGGGCACCAGCAGGATACTCAAAGACGGTCTGCGACGGTGCCAGTAGCGTCTCGGCACTAGCAGGAGACTTTCAGACAGTCTTTGACAGTCTATTGCAGGTACCCAGACGTACTTTGCAACATGGCAGACTGTCTGGGAGTCTCCTGTAGCTGCCCAGACGGTCTTGGCACCGTCGCAGTTTGTCTTGGAGTCCCTGCATGTCCCCATCGGTCTGGGAGACTGTCTGGGAGACTGTCTGGGAGACTGTCTGGGAGTCTCCGGCTGGTGTCCAGACAGTCTTGGCATCGTCGAAGACATTCTGAGAGTCTCTAGCAGGTGCCCTGACGGTCTGGTAGAATTTCTTGCACCGTCTTGGAGTCTCCTGCAGGTGCCCTGACGGTCTTGGCACCGTCGCAGACTGTCTGGGAATCTCCTGCTTGTGCACCGACGGTCTTGTATATTCGTTTTGCACCGTGTGCGAGTCTCCTGCCCGCGCCCAGACGGTCTTTCCACCGTCACAGACTGTCTGGAAGTCTCCTGCCGGTGCCACGACGGTTTGGGAGACCGTCTGGCACCGTCTGGGAGTCTCGTGCAGGTACCGAGACGGTATTGGCATCGTCAAAGACTGTCTGAGAATCCATTGCAGCTGCCGCGGAAGTCTGGGAGACTTCTGGCACAGTCCGAGATTCTCCTGCAGGTGCCCAGACGGTCTTGGCATCATCGTACACTGTCTGGGAGTCTCCTGCAGGTGCCTCGCCGGTCCTTAAGACTCTCTGGCACCGTATCAGACTGTCTGTGTGACTTCTGCAATTGCCCAGATGGTCTTGTCCCCGTCGCAGACTGTCTTGGAGTCTCCTGCAGGTAGCCAGCTGATCTAGGAGACCTTTTGAAACCGTCGCAGACTGTCTAGGATTGTCCTACAGGTTCCCAAACGATATTGGTACCGTCGCAGATTGTCTGTGAGTCTCCAGGCACGGGTTTTGGGTGCCGAAAAAGCGTCAAGCGATGATCAGTCGTGGTGTGAAGGGTGGACTGCGGTCGCTCGACAGTATGTCGAACAACGCGCGGTCGACTGACGATCGTCGCTCTCTATTAAACTCGGTTATCGTCGCACGACGATTATTTGCTGGTACAACCATAATCGCCCGACCATGGTCGCTCTCATTAAATCGGACCCAGGCGACCCAAGACATAGTATGATGGCCAAAGACATCAAAACGTCTTCGTGAGATCGCATGAACACGGCTTTCAAACGCAAATTACACAGAATGTGGCGATCTTATAGAGAACACTGTGGGCAATTAATTCAAAATTAACGCCGAAGCTGTTTATTTGTGTCCTGGCTAGAACGACCCACCTGAGGACGTATAAGATTAAATGCAATTACCAAGGTCGAAGTAATATCATGTCCACCAAGATTCGACCGATATCTTACATTTTTTCTTGTACGTTCTATTTAACTTCAAGTCATTAAAATTATTGTATTTGTCAAGATAAAAATTAGTTGATAGATCACGTATTCTCTTCACTAAGTTGATAAAATGCATTTTTGATAGAATATTATTATTTTAATGTGTTGAATGTGTTATGTTCTATTTTAAAATCACTGGAATGTGAATTTTGTTGTTAATATAATTTCGAAGTGGTGATTTCTAAGAAAGTTAATTTCACGCAAGTTTGCTGCTTATAGTTGTGCGTTCTGTTGGAAATAATGAATAATAAACGGTTGAGTTCACTTGATATGTTCGGATTGGTTTGTAGTTAATGGGATGTAACATTAGTAAGTCGTTCCAACTTAAGCACTGTCTTATTGAACATCATGATTTCATTCGTGATAGTTAAACAACAAAACAACTTAAAGTACCTTATTTTATTTGCCATTAATTTAAATATTTCAGTGACTCAGTAAAGCATGGAATTATATTCGAGAACGAAATAATTATATGTTCAATCTGGTTAAAGATCAATTGAAAAATTGTATTGGTTCTTTACAATAAATCATCATATTTAATGAACCGACATACTTCCAAGCTAATAAATATAGAATGCAATGTATTAGAATAGAAAGGTTTTAATTAGGAACGAATGTCCGTAGGCGACGACAACAGTTAATAATTCGAAGAAGTGAACGAAATCCCAATCAGGTAACGAGCAAGAGGAACATACTTCGAAGCTAATAAAGTAAATACCGGTAATGGGCAGCGTTCATTTAAGTGCTTATGTCCCTAGCCGCTGGCAATTTTTACTAGTACAACCAGCAAGAGATTTATAAGTAATTGATTCTTTAAAAGCAATCATCATAGTTAATGAACATATATAACCGAAGGTAATAATTAATAATGCTTATGTCCCTAGCCGCTGGCAATTTTTACTAGTACAACCAGCAAGAGATTTATAAGTAATTGATTCTTTAAAAGCAATCATCATAGTTAATGAACATATATAACCGAAGGTAATAATTAATAATGCGATATTTTTTTCGTTTTGAACAATATTGAAGAAGTAAACGAATGAAACACAAACAGGAGAGCTGGACTTTCGTTAAATATTTGTGAAACGAGTATTCGTCGCTGGGATTTTGATGCGGAAATATCGTTTAGAAAAGATGACAATATGAAGGAAATGTCGAATGGATGTTTCAAACTCATACGGAAAAAACAACAACGTGCATTGCACAAGTTATATTCAGTTAAGATAGTGTATCTTGCTCCTTAAAGGTGGTTTGTAAAAATATTCTAGTCAAAACTGTCTAATTTATAAAAACGAGCTTTTGTCCGTAAAACGTGCGGACTTTTTCCAAGATGGCACGTTCACTGATATTTAAGTTTGTGGTATTGGTTATGGCGTGTACGCAGGCAGTGCCTTCGAGGGCCGCAAAATGAACATTTAAATATACTAAAGGAAACCTGCCTGTCCGTCTTTATGAGCAAGACATCGGGTCGGCCATCGACGAGCTACAGACACAAAGCAGCTTCGAGTGTGCCCTAATGTGCGCACAAAGTAGTTGCAGGGGATTTCTTTTCAAACATACTGGTAAGTGTGATCAAACTTCACCGTCACCATACATTTTCAGAACTTTTATCAAACAAAATCATTAATTATTATGTCTTAGTTTACTATAGTGTGTTTATGTCTTATTGGTTATTTGGAATTAAACAAAAAGTATTGCGATTTCACGATGATTTTTACAATGCCAACGTGCTAACAGTTCTGGATCATGTGATATGTCGTCTCGTTAGGGCTAACACTTGTATCGTTTAAGTATAAATTCAAAATGCAAAGTTATAGTTAAGATCAAACCATCTGGGTACTTTGGACATCTTAGTTCATGATTCCATAAACCGTTATATATCGATACAATTATTTATTCAGTTAGCGATATATATTTAAACTTGCGGCTTCTGGAATTATTCGTCACTGCTTTTACGAGTTTAGTTGTAATTGTTGCATTTAATTTTATGTTTTAGAATTACCGACGCAGTACTGCTACAGCTCACCGGAAATCTGGAAATACACGGGAAACGTTTCGGTGACGGACGGAAACAAAATATGCCAGCGCTGGGATACCCAGTCTCCTCATTTACACTCTTGGAACCCCTACTGGATTGCCGACAGCAGCCTGTCAGCGGCAAACAACTACTGCCGGGATGTGACCAGAAGTGGTTACCCTTGGTGTTATACGACCGATCCGTTTGTTCGTTTTCAGAAGTGTAACCTCTTCAGGTGTTTTGGCTCTAACAGTAGGTACTCATTGACATTACAAAGTGGTTTGTATTGTTTTAAAATAATTTGATGACACAAATATAACGCATGTAAAAAAATAAGCTTTAACAGTAGGTTAAATTTGCATTTGTCTAATGTTTGAAAAAAATATGTTGACAACAAAATGCCACTTCTTCGACAATTTTATCTGAAACAATAATTTTTGCGTCAAAATAAGAGCAGGCTTAATAGTGTGTACAAACAAAATCAAATATACCAGCATGTGTTGTTTTAACATGCAACGTGATAAGTTCTGAAAACAAACTTGTCAAGAGCTAAGAACTGACCATTTATATTGCGCACGTTTGTAACATAAGCATTGACAATGTATCCTCTTATTAACTGCTTGATCTGTTTGTATTGCTATAAAGTGCAACAGTGTATGAGGTGGGGGTATATCACGATGCTATGCTCAATTACAAAGAACGAACGGGTTTTCCGAGGTTTTGCTGTATACTGGCCGTTAATGAAGGTGTTAACTTACATAGATTAAGTTTGTTTCTTAGTGCATTAGTTGTTATGTTAGATTGATAAGAAGTCACATTTATCGGCGGACACCGAACACTAATTCATATAATAATAAAGCATTCTAAATAATACGACAAGCTCAATATTATGTTCTAGAAATGGCATATTTCAGCCTAGTTTGAGTAACCAATATGAGTTGTTATGCGCGTAACACTCACTCTACAATAAAATGCTTTTGTATCATTGTTACAGATGTGTTTTTAAAACAAAGTGACCTTTCAGCTGAACCAGCAGTACAGAAGCCTTTTCAAAGCACATGTTCATAAATTTACTGCCAGGAACCCTTTTCAAAACAGGCTGATCTAGCCATAGATAAAGGCCAACACTAATTCATTTTTGTCTGTCGAATGTTTTTCAGACAACTGCAGGCTATACAACATGGCTGGCAACCCAGAGCAGTATGTTGAAGGATACAGTTATTACAAAACTTGAAGAACTACCGACAAATTGCACAAAGACCGGAATGAGACGCCTTTGTCATCAAAGTTTGAACATTTAATACAACATTTCGACTAATTAAATTGTGATCGTAGACGTTTATTCGTTTATTGCAGTTATATGGTTTATTTTATGTTTATTTTATCCTTTTATAAAGTATTAGAATAGTTGTTCAATGTATGTTTACGTTTGTTTGTAAGTAAGTTGCGTGTCTTTAAATAAGCACATACATTGTATATGCGTCTTATTTGCATCTTAGTTTGTTATGTATATTCCACGATTTTCTATCAGTAGTTACTCTATAATAACTTTTTTTCTCAGAAAAGTTCTTTCTGTCTAAATATTTGTATATGTATTGTGTGGGCCTCTATTCTTGCAGAAAGTATACGCATGTGTAATTCTAGATGACGTTCTTTCCTTTTAAATATCAATGTTGTGTCTATGTAATAATTTAGAATATACGTGAGTATTGGAATTGTGAATTCCAATGTTATGCCTGGAAAGTCAGTGTTTCCTCATATTTAATAGTTTATGTACTTACATAACTTCGATTCCGATAGTCACATAAATTTAGTTTAATGGAAATTAAACCTCAAGACTGAACTAAAAGTTGCGTTCATCAACGGGTTATTTTCATTTAACACATTTAAGGTAAGTTTTCTTTTTTCGTTTTGAAACTCTTCTTTATTTTTGCTAGAATATTGAGCTTTCGAGTGGGTGAGTTAATGATTAATATTATATACAAATCTTATTTCGCTGTCTTATTATGTATTCTTGCTCCCAAAGTTTTATTTTTCTTATGTTGGTTAGATAAAAAAAAATAGAAACAGTATCATGCTTGTCAAATTATTGCTTTTTCTAATGTGTTAATATCTTATTTGTATTGAACAAAAGTATAAAAAAAACACCTGATTTTCTCTTTAAGCAAAACTATATACCTCATCAGAAGCTTTCGTAAATGTACTAATGGTATTATCAGGTGTTTATTTTTTTAAGTTTACGCTTGACCCAAAAGTGTTTTCGCTTTATTGTAATATGTTGACAAAATAATATAAAGAATTATTACATTTTGCCATTAGCCCACTACCAATATCTTATCTATAAACAAAATGACGATACCCCCACCCCGCCCCCAAGATAACACTAAGGAATAGATATGCAGTTTAAAAAAATACACTTAAATAATACTTAATGACTAAACAACAACCGCGAGACATCTCTGAGACTTTCTTTAAGATGGAAAGAGTTTATATTGCTTATCTAAATGTGTTTTATAGCTTTGAATCATGAACGAACTTTACTGTAATTTGAAAGTCGTATACACGAACAGTGGTACATAAATGTGCTAAGGCCGTAGGTATTGAACAGCGATTGGCTAATTGTAATTTTCAAATGGGGTATAGTTAATTAAAATGAATTACTTGGCATTTTGAAAAATTATGGAACTCGGATATTTGAGATCAAAATGGCGACACTTTTTCCTTTGAAATCGCGAGCTGTTACATAAACTTTTATCAAGATCGGTTACCACACATTTCCAGTTTTTGTAAGGACAGTGCGTTCAGGCTATGAGGTGCCAACCTAAGAATACCTTTTTTATCCAACTGTTTACTAGCAAGAGTTTAATTGTAATTTGCCAGTATTTGATTATTGCATGCGTCGCATTATATAACATACTTTTACTACTTTTCGATTAAAATGAGCTGGGTTCGTTTAATCATTTTTATTAATATATGTATTGATTCATTTTTCCCGAAATCAAAGGCATTTAAAATATAAAGTTTTCACGACTGATATCAACATTGGTTGTTTTATTATATTGGCACTTAAGAATTGCCCAATGTTTGTAAAAGTCGGCGATGGTATAGCCCTCTGTTTAAAAGGGCTGAATCAAGAGTCAGGAAAACTTTTATTAGTAAATACTTTGACTACACGGCGTTACCCAAAATGAAAATGCAATACATTCATACTTGAAAGGTACGGCTGGTGATTGTATGGTTGCTGATATGGTGATGACCCTACGTCTTACAGCCTTCTGAGACTGAAGCGAAAGAGTATTCCCCTATTCCTCTTAAAATTATGTTTGTTTCAATCACTTCGAGTGATATTATCTTAAAAGACGAACTGAAAATAATCGAAGTGTATGCTCTTTTTCACGGTCCATTAGGATTGATGTCATTTGTATGCACTTCCAAAACTATAGCATGGGTCAAGGTGTGAAAAGATGATCCTTTTAGCAGAAATCTCGCATTTTTTCCAAATTCACTTCATGACACTCGGCAAGTCAGCGTCTATAAACCCAAAAGTGAAAAAGATTTAAAAAAAACGACTCTAGGATCAGGGATAAATTATGCTATTCCCATTAAATACGAAAAACAATTCTATATGACCTGACTGAAACGACCGAATATGTATCTGTCTTTTACACGTTTGCGTTTTAAAATGTTTAATATTGGTCCGAATTGAACAGTGTATCCGTTTGTTAATGTAATAATTCCTACTATTAAATGCGTATATAATATGTGACATATATTACTAAAATATAAATGGCTCTGCCTTTAATAAGCAGAGGGTGTTTGACACTGACATCAACAAAAGCTTTTATTCATTTTATCAAACAAATATACGTTAATGTGCATCCGTTTCAGGTTGATTCGTTTGGTCTCAAATTACTGTCCTCATTGTACACAATACAATGTAGACTTTTAAAATAATATTAATTATTATGAATCTTATGCCACTCAACGCAACACACGTGCATATGTGTATGTGAACATATTCGCAACTATAACTTCAACTGTTAACCTTTCGCTTTGTATCAATCGCTTAACATTTGTAGCCTATTAATTTGTAATTGCTATCAAGGTTTGTTGGTACACTATATTGCGTGCTTGTTAATTGATTGAAATTTCTTTAAAAGGACACCCAGTATGAATCTCCAAGAAACAATCTTTAATATTTACCGCTAAAAGTAAACACGTTTTTTTCTTATATTACACAACAAAACTGTAATTGGATAAATTAGAAAAAGAAGTGTTTCATTTGCAGACAGACCTGACTAAGACTTGAATTTGCGTAAATAATCTTCAAAAACACAAATTGCGAAAGTTATTAAGTATTTTCAAAGTTAAAAAAAATCATTTTTATTCTGAATGCATACAAACCTTCAAACTTACGGGGTAAAACGCTCCCGTGCAATAATCAAGGCGCTGTAGGCGCTGAAGGCCTGGGGCTAGGTTTAGTGTGACGTAAAATGCATTTAGGATGTTTTTCTCCCTTTGTCCGAATTTATACGGATTAATCCTAGCAGTTGAGTGCAGAGGCTCAGAGATTGTAAGAAAAGACAATAGTTGTGTATATACTACAGTGTACATAGACGGTGGAGGACAACACGATATTGGTTGTGGGAACGATAACCTTTTGTTCAACTCTACAGATCTGGTAGAGGTTTGTCTACATGGGCGGTGAAGATATACAACAACAAAAACAACATGGCCGCACAAAAAAACTGTTATTGTTGACGTCAAATTAATCACTTTCAATAGCCTAAAATAGCTTTCTATTACATAATTAACAGATCAGGAAAACTCTCATACTTCCTTTGTAATGTGTATTCAAAAGAAAATCCACTTAAGCCCAAGTCTCACTTTTGCCGGTAGAGCCCTGGTCCATCCCGATTTGCTAACGCCGGTTGACCGGCGAGGACCGGGATGATTCGGATTTTTTGTAATGCAGTCACACTATTTCCCGTTGCCGCCCCGGTTGAAGCCGGTCAACAGCCCGGAAGAGTTCCGGTCAACCCGGACTGGGAACGGTTTATCCCGGTGAAGCCACGGCAGAGCCCCGGTTGTCGTGTCAGTGCCCCGATGAAAGCCGGCAGCGTCCCGGCATAGCCCCAATAGGGTATGTAAGTCTCGTTTACTTTCAATTTCGCTTTTGAACTTCCGGGTACGTCAGCTATAGCATTGAAATGGTGTATTGCTTTGCCATTCATTGTGTGCACAGGACTGGGGGCAATGGAACATGTAGTCTGTTCAGGTTCCCCATAAACCCAAAGGAGAAGAAGAAATGGGTTGATAGATGCAGGTATAGTGATTTTGTTTGCACAATCACAAACCAGTTTGTTTACCCTTGACGAGTGTGAACGCTTTCGGATATGATACGTTTCGGATTGTTTACGCCAACTTTTTTGTTTACATACATTAAACATTTATATTTGTAGAGTAAGTATCAAGTTTGAAGCATATGTTTTGAATCATAGACGGTTAAGTTTATTTAGTTAATTGATTGGTATAACATGTATCCATTAACAAGAAAACACATTTTATGACATTATAATTTGTTTAAAGATTATATCAAATGGAATGTTGCAGATATTATTTACACCAATATCATACGTAATGAAAACGAAATTAATTATTTCCAGACGAGCGGACAGAGCTGTCAACGGGAATGACCGGATATGCAGTTGTCATTTTGTAGATGGCAAGAAAGAAAATGGCCCAACCATTTTTGAATACCAGAAGAAAGATCTACATTTCCAAGAAATGAACACACCTAAAAGGTAAATTACTAAAATTATATACGGAACAAAATATTGTTAAAGTACTAAAATTATATACGGAACAAAATATTGTTCAAGTTAACTTTCTGTTTTTATTATGTCCCCCACCACTATAGTTGGGGACTTATTGCTTTTGCCCTGTCTGTTGGTTGGTTGGTTGGTCTGTTGGTTGGTTTGCGCCAACTTTATCATTTTGCAATAACTTTTGCTATATTGAAGATAGCAACTTGATATTTGGCATGCATGTATATCTCATGGAGTTGCACATTTTGAATGGTGAAAGGTCAAGGTCATCCTTCAAGGTCAAAGATATAGCTTCAAAGCGGCGCAAAAGGGGACATAGTGTTTCCGACAAACACATATCTTGTTTTAAATATCATAGTAAAAAGTGTAGAATATTTATAATAACATGTTATATTTTTGTTGTTGTTTTTTAACATAAGCAATTAATTTTTTATTTAACAGTTTAAATTTGAGTAAAGAATTTGTAGTAGAATGTACTAAGTATATGTTCATAAAAAACAGTATTAAATCATGGTTCACATTGACCATTCAATGGTGCTGATCCCAGATGTCCTTATTTTATGTTTATAGTTGGTATTCTGTTATAAAAGAAGTGGATAATAACAATAATTTCTCTTCTGATAAGGTTTCTTCAGTTTCAGTTTTTGCTATATTAATTATTTTCTTACAACAGATGCAAAAGGCCGAAGTTGAAGGAAAGGGAAGATGTGAAAGAAAGCATACCAGTAGATGTTACTACAATTTCCCAGGACCATAATTATTACACGCATGACTACAGGGCTTATGATGACATTGATGCTGAACTACCAACAAAATCTAGTATGCTACAGAATTTTTTCAATTATGCTTACTTTAATACTCACACGAACACTCTAGTATGTGAAGTTGGAATAAGACATCAACTTGGGAATAAATTGTGTTTTTTCAACTGTGCATAATATACATTTTTACATGTTGTATTTATTTAGTTTGACAAATTATGATTAAAATAGATACTTGCATATATAATAGCTTCATTTAAATTGATTTTACTACAAAACTGGATTTTTTATGAATTTTTATTATAATCCTCATAAAATAAGACTGTGTCCATGCCGCGCATGAACACAGTTTTAAAATACAGTGAAAATGATCAAAATGCAATCACTGTTAATGAAAAAGTCATGGAAAATTGCTTTTTAAGCTTGAAGTATTGATAAAATAAATTCAGATCTTAAATGATTAGTTTTGTTTGAGAAAATCACTAAAAGGATATCCATTCTCAGTTTGATGTCTTAATCCAAATTCACATAATACAGTGTTCGTGACAAGTGATTTTTTTTTTACAAATTTTCTAATCTGAGTCCTGGGACTCAATAACTGGCAAATCTATGAGCCCCAGAAATGAAAGAATGAGTCCAATGATTAAACGATATTATTTTTTTAGAAATTTCAATGCATTTTTTGGACCCACATAATTCGAAACTTTGCATCTCTAGAGGTTTTTGTGATTACAGGATGCAGGACTTGGGTGTAAAAATCACTGATTTACATTCAATATACAGCAACATCTTAATAATAAAAGTTTTCATTAATTTTTTATTTGCAGTTCAAGAGTTAGAAAGGGAGATAGCCCGTCTAGAGGGTGAACTTGGCCGCATGAAATTGCGCCCATCCAAAATGTCGGTTCAGGACATTATTGGTGACAATGATAAGGTATTTGTTTGTATATTTGTAAAATGTACTCAATGAAAAAATACATAACAACATATATCATTCATTCATTCTGGATATAATACAAGTTTCTTTTTTTGTAATTGTTGTTCCATTTGCAATTCGGTACAATCCATCATTTCGATACTGTGCACAAGTATATGAATGACTTATTATGCCCCCAGTAGGGTGGCATATAGCAGTTGAACTGTCCGTCAGTCAGTATGTCAGTCTGTCCGACCTTCCGAAGAAAAAAAACTTAAACGTTGCCCATAACTTTTGCAATATTGAAGATAGCAACTTTATATTTGGCATGCATGTGTATCTTATGAAGCTGCACATTTTGAGTGGTGGAAGTTCAAGGTCAAGGTCATCCTTCATGGTCAAAGGTAAAAAATAAATAAAATATTTCAAAGCGGCACAGTAGGGGGCATTGTGTTTCTGATGAACACATCTCTTGTATACTTATAAGTGTATACATATAAGCTAATTGCTTTTCTTTTTAAGTTGGAACATATAGAATAATTATATCACTGAATCCGAATGATTTTTTGTTACACAAAATATGGAATAAAGTCAGTGGAGTACAAATGTAATGTTTTTTGTATTAAAAAGCTTTATTTGTATATCATATCTAATCCTTTTTATTTCCTACCACAGTTAAAACATTGCTCACTCACAACTCAATATGTTCATGTCACACTGTTTTATTTCAGATGCTGCTATACACATCTTTTCCTGTGGATGTCTTCCAAGTCCTGGTGGGTGTTCTGAAGAGGTTAGCTCCTTTCAACTACTATGCTGGCTGGACTGTTACCTGCTTCAGCCTAGAGGATCAACTATTAATCACCCTTATGAAATTACGTCTGAATTGTAAGGACTTAGATTTGGCAGTTAGATTTGATACAAGCAGAGGAACTGTTTCGAACATTATAAATACATATATTTCTGTGCTTCATGAAATATTGTTTGAAGGAATTTTACTTAAAGTAGGAATTCCAAGCCAACTCAAATGCAAGGGATCCATGCCGAAGTCATTTGAAGACTTTAGTTCTGCAAGAATTGCAATGGATGCTACAGAAATTGTGCAGGATGTTCCTTGTAACATGAACCATCAAACACTTTCTTATAGTAATTATAAAAGTAGACATACTGTAAAAGCTGTTACATGTGTTGCTCCAAATGGTGCATTAGTTTTTTGTTCAGATCTTTATCCAGGCTCTACATCAGATGCAGCTATTGTTGATCACTCGAAAATATTAGAGCAACTTAAACCAGGTGACTTGATTTTGGCTGATAAGGGCTTCAATATTTTTGATAAACTTCCTGCTGGAGTTTCTTTAAACATTCCTCCTTTTCTTTCTAGTAAAGGTCATTTCACAAAAGAGGAAGCTTTACTTTGCTTCAAAATTGGAAGGAGCCGAATTCATGTAGAAAGGGCAAACGAAAGGATAAAAAATTATGATATTTTAGATCATATTCCTGCACAATACAGACATTTATCGACAAACATTTTTCAATTGTGTTGTTGTCTTGTCAATCTTCAGGCTCCTCTTTTAAAGGAAATAGCAGATAAATATGAAATTGATTCAAACTAGAGCTTTTACACAGTAAAATTGACCCAATGACCGAGTTTTTGACCCGGCACGGCCCATGTTCGAACTTGACATACACATCATCTAGAAAAAAATTCTGACCAAGTATGGTGAAGATCGGATGAAAACTACTTGAATAAGAGAGCGGACATCATGCTGAATGTTAAATAACGCACAAAGTGACCCTATGACCTAGTTTTTGGCTCAGCATGGCCCATATTCAAACTTTGCGGCGAGATCATAAAACTTCTGACCAAGTTTGGTAAAGATATTGGATGAAAACTACTTGAATAAGAGAGCAGACAACATGCTGAATGTTTAAAACGCACTAAATGGCCCAATGACCTAGTTTTTGATCCGGCATAACCCATATTCAAACTTGATCTAGACATCATCTAGATACAACTTCTGACCAAGTTTGGTGAAGATCGGATGAAAACTACTTGAATTACTTTGTGTACCTGAAAAATTCCTTCAAACAATATTTCGTGTAAATGATGCTGTATTCCTAAATCTTTTTGTAAAAAGAATGGATTTAGTTGTGACTTGTATGTACCATAAAGAGTTGATCCTCTTTGCTGAGGCAAGTTTCAGTCTAGCTAGCATAGTAGTTGAAAGGAGCAAACCTCTTCAAACACTCTGAAGACAGTGTGGATGAATGGTTATTACATTTCAGTTGGCAATTTGTATTTCTAATTTTAGCATATGCTTATGCCAATTTTATATGGAATGCTTGTATGCCTGTGAATTTTTGTGTGTATTGTTTATATCACAAATCATGCACATTTGGTTGTTCTGTATTTTTATTCCATAAACATCTAACAGACAGAAAGTATGACTGGTATATTCCACCCTATCGGAGGCATAGTTTGTATTTCTAATTTTAGCATATGCTTATGCCGATTGTATATGGAATGTTTGTATTTTTATGAACTTTTGTGTGTGTTGTTTAAATAACAAATCATGCACATTTGGTTGTCGTTCTGTATTTTTATTTCATAAACATCTAACAGATGGAAAGTATGACTGGTATATTCAACCCTATCGGGTGGCATAAAACACAAAGAAACAAATAAAAACAATTACATTTTATTGATTATGGCAACTCAGTTGACCATGATAAAGCTGCTGTTGAAAAGCATGCATTACTTACGACTTGAACAAATGAAAACGAGCGATGTGTTTGTGAAACACTATGTCCCCATTTATTTGACCCTGAAGTATGACCTTGACCTTTCACCACTCAAAATGTGCAGCTCCATGAGATACACATGCATGTCAAATATGAAGTTGATATCTTCAATATTGAAAAAGTTATGGCAAATGTTAAAGTTTGCACAAACAAACCAACCAACCAACAGACAGGGCAAAAACAATATGTCCCCCAATATAGTGTTGGGGGACATAAAAACAACATTCTGCTGAAAATGTAGAATTAAAGAATATCTGTACTGTCACAAAATGGTTCAGTTATCTTTATATAAACAATATATAAATAACCAACTAATTGGTAGTACATGTATTAACATATTTCTTCAAAGGGGCCTTTTCACAGATTTTGGCACGTGTTGAAGTTTGCCATTCAATGCTTTAACATTGATAAATGTAAACTTTGGATCTAAAAAGCTCCAGTTACAAAAAGATGAATAAAAACAAAAGGTGTAGTCCTCAACTGGGATCGAACCACTGACCCCTGGAGTCCTGGAGTAATAACATCTCAGATTTAATGTAACCTTTATTCGTATAGTGATGGTAAAAAGCTCGAAAAATAAAAATCAATCATTTTTGACAGATTGACCGACCACAAATGATCCTTTGCTATTCTGATCACTTGCAAGTCTTTATTTGTCCACACAACAAGATCGCATGTATTAGTTCCCGTTATGTGTAGCTGTCCTTGAATCTGATGCCAGTAGTTGTGGGCTTGCTTGAGGGAAAGCCGTCCATCAGAAGATTGATCTGAAATGAGTATGCATCCATGTGTAAGAAGGCAATTGTAACCTAGTAGCAGGAATTTCAATTGAAGCACAATCATGCTTTTTTATGCTTTTGATTTTAAAATTGATGGTCTTTTGACTCCTGCAAATAATCTGCATAGCATCATTTTGACACAAATGTAACAAAGAAACTAACTTCAAAATATATTTCTTATCATACAATTATTGTTTGCATAGTATTTCATTTTAGTATATGCAAAACAACATTTACAGACTATATAAAAATTATTCAGGAACAGATAACTTCATTTTTTGACCCCTGATTATTTTATTTGACCCCCGAAAAAGTCAAGCATGGGGTAATTTGACTCCTGGTTTACACAAATCTATTGAAATCCCTGTAGTAGTGTTATATACATAAAGAGATTGTAAAAGCAAGACCATCTTTTACATCACACTGATTTTAATTATAGGAATGGATGTAATTGCACGCTGTATGCAAAATGGGTAATTGATGCATATTTTTTAATTGTTTATACTATAAATGCATTACAACATTGAAAATGTAGAAATAATAGTTTTACCTAGGTAGAAATCCTTGATAGATGAACACGCCTCCTGGATAGTCATGTCTCTGGCAGTGTAGGGGCACTTTACTTCTATGATGTCTGCACTACATGTTGCTTGTCCATGTTGTTGATGAACTAAACCCCTAAACACGCCTTCGACAAAACCATCTGGTGATGCACCCAAGACACCAGACTCATGCAGCCAAATTCCTGTAATAAAATGATAGAACATAAGATATGACCTTAAAAATTACTTTTATTACAAAGCATAACTGCATTAACAGCTGAATAAGCACATTATGAAATTCTATTACAACTAAAGATCAATTCAAACTTATAAAAAACACATTTTTCACTTGCCTGTCGGGCGTACAGCGACTCCTCCAACCTTACAGTATTCAGCTATGCACACCTGCTCATGTGTTACCCCCCACTGCACAGGTGCCCTTTTTTCCAGGTTATACGCGCTCAGAAGTCTTTTTTTCAAGGACACTGTCAGTCTTGAAAAACATATACAAACACTTATTTATCTTGTATGTTTATTTACATTAAACAACAGTATAAGTAACGCTCGATTGGTCATTGTCGGCTCGGGTACTACTTACATGTACCCTGGGTACTCTTAAGTATACATATATGTACCCCGGGTACGGTAAATATACTTAAAAATACCCAGGCTATTTTAGACTGTACCCGAGTTGTTTTCCTGCCCAAAATCTGATGTCGTCATAAATGCTACCGATACCGTTAAACGATATTGTTTATCTTAAACAAACTTCTCTTCAATTAACCCATTCATGTCTAGCGTCCTGAAAAGAGGACATTGCAAACAGCGTAAACCCAGATGAGACGACGCATGATGCGGCGTCTCATCTGGGCCTACGCTGTTTGCTTAATATATAGAAATAAATATACTTAACATCCCTAATTTTGGAAATAAATTGATCCAACTTAGAAGGATGGGATAGTCCACTAGGAATAAATGGGTTTAAAAAAACACTACATCACCATGCTTTTTGAGTATGAGTTTCGATGATATATAGGCCATTTAACAGAAAATAGGCACTTATGTTAACATAATTAATTTAACAAAAATAGTCAACAACGACCGATTTAGCGTTCAAATTCCCGGGTATGTTTAAGTATATTTACTGTACCCGGGGTACATGCAAGTATACTTAAGAGTACCCGGGGTAAATGTAAGTAGTATCCGAGCCGACAATGACCAATCGAGCATAAGTAACTGCAATGCATTAAAAACATGGCATAAAAAGTAAAGCAAGTCTATTTTGTAATGTCGAGAAACATGTATCAGAAGTTCATATTGACCACTTAGTTTAAATTTATATTAACTCACATAAAATGAAGACATGTGCGTCATATATATTAAAATTATAGCAATATGTACTAGCACTTACTTTTTTTTGTCAAACGCTGACAAGATATGTCCGAAGTTAGAGGCGGTAAATCTCAACTTGCGAACAGCTGCCCATAAGGCATTTTCCCTCTGTCCAATAGTTGCTGCAGCTGTTTGGTTGACCTTTTCGTGCGACACCAGCAACTGTCGTCTCAGCCATGTGCGGGGGTCCTCAGCTCCCAGATATTCAGGATGGATCATCAAGTCATCCAGGAGAGGCACTGGTACATCCGGTGTCTGTGGCTCCTCTGCCATAATCCAATGCAGAGCTTTAAACATAAAAAAGAACAGGTCAAATATTAGCAAAAGACCATTAAAATAATGCTCATGTTTTTTTTTTAATAAACAAGACCATGTAGTATTGATAATTTTTGACATACCAAGGATTTTTTGGAATTATTATTTATAAGTCATACTATCACAACTACATAATTGCCAATGAGATAGCTTAATAAGTAATATCTCACTATTTGTACAGCATATTTTTTTTACGTGAAAATTATTGCTTAACATATACATATATATTCAAACGCTTTAAAGCACATACCTGAAATACTCATACTAACTGGAACCGCTCAACAGTAACCAAAAATGCTAACAGGAAAAAATCATGATAACAGGAACAAAACATTCTAACAGGGACCACTTATGCGAACCTGTAAAGCGACCCAACTGTCCAAGTTGTTTATAAATAAAAGTTCTGTCATCATCTGAGACAGATCTGTTTAGAGCCCTGAGTAACGAGTAAAAAAAGGTACATTGCATTAAAAAATAATTATGAAAACAATTATTCTCATGAGTTAATGAATAGATCTAGGATGGTTCGAAAAAGAATTATATACAGTACACAATTTTATTATTTCAAAATAATAGCTTTGAGATGACATTTTTTAATCATTTTAAAATTCTTTTGCTCTTTACCTGTATCCAGGCTGATTTGGTGGATACATTTCAGCCATCGTCACAGTTTTCTTGGGTGGTGCGGATTTCGGACGCTTGATCCAGGAACACTTAATGTCAGTTTTGCTCGCTCTCTTGTATCTGTATCATGAATTAATTTAATAACAACTTTTAAAAGCTTTAAAACATACAAGACATAATTAATACTTATAGTAACACATAAGCATTTGCCTCTACATTCCCTGTGAGGATATTTGTGTTTATTATGAAAAACTTACAAATGTAATTGTTAGCTGAAAAAAGTATCATGATTAGTAAACAGATAATTATTTTCTCTGAGTATATTTACAGCATGTTTAAAACATAAACAATACAAATATATGTAATTTTATGCATTACCCAAACAGTAAAGCAGCAGCCACATGATGACATTTGAATTCCCTCATTGGACACTGACACGTCGATGATTGTATCACGCCATTGTCCTCTGGTTCAAGGTGAATCTAATGAAAAACATAGAACAAAATCAGAATGAGAAAATAAATAGTGTTTAAACCATTACGAGTACGATTAGCATTTTACTTTGTCATAGTAATTCGGATGTATATAACTAACCTACTCCTATAAATATGAGGTCGATTTGCATAAGCGGGGTAGCTTACGTCTAATTATTTGGACGGTTTATGGACGTTTCGTGCCACTGCCAGTTCGTGCCACTGATATTTGTGTGGAAAAGGGGTAGACGTTTCGTCCCACTGATAATATATAGGCAGATAGGTGTGAATAATGCCATATAGGTGTGAATGATATTGGGGTGTACATTAATGTAGAAAATTCCAACAATGTTAACAATTATAATTATAAATAACAAAAATAAAATGATTTATTGTTAGTATACAAATATGTGTACATAGTTCGTTATGTTCAATAAATATAAAACATAAAGTGTTTTTAATTTTTATGCATCATGTGTACCGGGTATGTGTATGTAAAAATAAAATAAAATAATATTTGTGCATAGTTCATTATGTTTAAAAAATATAAAACATGAAGTGCTGTTATTTTTTATGCTTCATGTGTATGCACTATATACATAAATAATAATATAACACAAATGAACAATAATACATTTTATTCAATAAAGACCTAATAAAATGAAGTTGGTCTTTTACTTGTAGGAAAAGCTTATGCTTTACTATCGACTCACAAACTATCAATTTGCGGTAAGTGCCTTTAAGTTATTAGCAAACAATGAATTACCGACTCGAACCAATTAGTAAACAACTCACCGCTTTAATGATGATTCAAACTGTGTAATGAATATAATGTTAATTTATTGAAAATGTTTTAATATATTTATGTAATCAATCTAGATATTGTTAAAATGTATGTATGCATTCCCTTTTGATATTGTTAATGTATAATATAAAAGAGTATAGTAAATCTTGTTTCGTTTCTTGTAATAATATACCGGTAATGTAAATTTATTGAAAATGTTTGAATATATTTATGTTATCAATCTAGATATTGTTAATGTATTATAAGAAGCATGTAAATTGACTCTTAAACATTTTTGTTCATGTAATTAAAAATAAATCTTGAAATCGCAGAATACTTTTAAAATGAATAAATAATCTTGAAATAAAACAATGTTGATTTAACATTGAACAGATGTTACAATCAAAGGTGCGAAAGTTACCCGTTATGATTCACACCTATACGGTATTTTTCACACCTATCCGCTTATATATCAGTGGAACGAAACGTCCAATGCCCTCCTACACAAATATCAGTGGCACGAACTGGTAGTGGCACGAAACGTCCAGCACCCATTTGGACTAATAACTAACCGTAACATTGTATGATGTATTTTTCATTGAAGCCTGGACGCTGGCACGGATTACACGCAGTTCGTCCATAAAGAATTTCAATACCCTGTCGCTTTCAACCGATGCTTCACTCTTTCGACTTAATTTAACGTGCGATTCAACGTAGTTAGACCAGTACATTATTGATATAGCCATTCTGATTTTTTGTATGTACCCGGAAGTTGGAGATCTCGTGAAATATCGGTGGTCACATGACGAGACTTACATACCCTATTGTTGCCGGTAGTGCCCCGGTTGACCCCCGGTGAAAGCCGACAGCGTCCTGGCAGCGTACCGGCAGAGCCCCGGTATACCGTAACACCGCCGGCACTCACCGTGTCTATACCGGCATCAGACCTCGGCAGAGCTACGGCAACGCCCCGGTTTCACCCTGGCCGTCGCCAACAATGCCCCGGCGGAGCCCCGGTGAATGCCGGTTGCGTTCCGGCAGAGCGCCGGTTTTCTTATATACCGTAGCTTTACCGGGACTCTCATTTAAAGTGACTCCGATAGCTAAATATTCTGAATGTGTTTTTTATGCAAAGTAGTCTACATTTGTTTTTAATTCAAATTTACACGGTTATACAATATATGTCAGTGTCATATTCAATCTGGTTAATCTACTGAAATTAGTGTTTTGACATTGCATTTAAAATCTTGACAATTTACATTACGAATAAAAATATCGTTACGTATAAAATGATGTACACTCTCCCATGGTAATACCACAACACTCACATAAATTCACGTATATTTAATTGTACATTAGCACAACATGAGACCACTCGCACGAAAACGTAAAAAGGGTTTGATCAGCAAACATCTGCTTGCTGCTCTAATAAGCTGAACTCGGAACACGTCATGCATTCTCAAAACAGTACTATGTATTGTAGAACTTGATTGTATTGTTCTTTATTCATGTTCAATGGGCAACTTGTGGGTTTAACATATATTATTTTAACACAATAGTTACAATGTTTTATTTACAGAGTTCGATCTGCCCACATATGACTTTTCAGGCCACACTAAAGCATCACGTATGTAGATAATTTCCTGCACCGTTCAGCGATTACAACACAAATGCATACATAGTTTATAATTGTAGTATTTTCAATCAACTGACCATGAGCATTCGGTTATATATTTTCTTGCTGCGTTTAAAACGCACCAGGTTTAATGTGACGTTCTCGTGTTGTTTGTCTGTTGTTTGTCTTTTTATCAACATTTTTGCCAAAGTCAAAATACCAGCTATACTACCCCTGTCATATGTTTAAAGTAATCACGAAGGAGTTAGGTTACTGTAAGGATATTTTTTTCCTTTTTCGTCGACGCCAAGCTAGATCCCTCGTGTTGTGGCAGGTACACAAATAAAGGTCAAGATGTTTGAACGAGACAAATACAGTAACAATTGATATATAAACTAGTGTGTTATAACACAAAATATTTACCTGCCAAAATTGTGCATGGCTTTTATACACATCCTACATTAATGGCATAATTGATGCCTCTCAATATAATTTAAAACACGAATACTTGTGGCAACACAGTAGCAATTTACTTTAAAGCTCTTGTTCCTTTATTCAACACATAAGAAATATTTGAATGCACGTACCTTTGTGCAAAACAGTGTTAGTGTAAATTTAATCCTAAACACCACAGTGAATCACAGTTGTGTAAACAAAATGGCACTATGTTATAAAGCACCAACACCTTTTTGTCACACGATCGTTCATAATACTTCGACCACTATAAGTAAGCAACATGTATCTATATGTCTGTATCTATATGTTTGACGACGCTAATACTCTATGCATAGTTTCCCCCAAATACCTCTGTTCAACGTGGTTGTTGATAATTCTGGAAACCATTTTAGGAAGCAACAATGATATATGCTTGTGACTGTACCAATTTAGGTTAGCCTTTGTGTTTTACAGCACCTAATGCATAGCCCTCCACTGATGGCGCTGGTACACAAGGCGTGGTAAGGACCTAACTTGTACACACATTGCTGATTTATAAAATCAAAAATAGACATAGTGCTGCTGTTTCATACCGTTTTATGCACGATGTTTATCGATAATATAGAATGTATTATATATATGTAGTTAAAAATTATGGATTAGTCTATACATTTATGTTTAACTTGTTGTGTTTGCAAAGTTTTGTGTAAGGTGACGAATGTAAACGACATAACACGCACGGAATAGTAACATAACCAACCGGAAATAAATCATATAAGCCGGAAATGAATGTTTTCTTTAGACCGGATAAAAATGCTGTCATAAAACTGACCGGTCGAATAGCATAAGCTCACCAAAAAACGACTGTGATATGGTCTATGGTTGTCTAGTATATATTTGCAAAATTTATTACAAACAGTAACTCAACATGGCATATCTAAAACACGTTATAGACGTCCCTTAAAATAACTTTCGACAGTATGGAATTAACAAATACAGTTTATTTAATAGTATGATGCTTGTGAAAATAACTACACTAGGAAATATACAAGACCACTCATTATCGAAAGTTTTATAGAAAAAAAGCATTCATAGTTTAGGAGTCTTCAACACACAATAAAACCTTTTTTCAGAGGCTATAAGATCCTTAGATCTCGATAGTACTATTTATATTTGAAATAAATCGTTTAATTTAAATGTTTATTCAACTTTGGCTTATTTTTTCACATTTATTAAGACTGAAAATGAAATTGCATATTTTTAAGCAAATTTATTATTTGAAAATTAGACATCCTAGCCTTAAAATGCATTTATAAGATGAGAATGAACAGCGACAAGCGGCATTGTATCAGTTTTGATTGTGGCTCTAAACTGTAAATGCGGTGTTGCAATTCGCATCTATGTCCTTGTTAATTGTCGAGCGCCTTTGCTATTTGTCAATTGTCGCTTCATTCACATTTAACTCTACGAGCAAGAATCAACAATAACAAACCACAGTATATCGCGTAAATATGTTAGAATTCTCTATGTTCTGTCGACCTTATTGGCACAAGTCAGATTTCTTTACAATACTTTTTGCATATTTTCACGTTGACATTAAACAACAATTTATTCTGATAAACAGAAAACTAAACAAAATTATTTGACATAGTTCCTTGTGATATTTCAAGAAATGTAAACTCAAGATTTATAACATTTCTATAATTAATTCATTTAAATCAAGGTATTTATATATTAATATATTGGCAGTGCCTGAGCTGAATGTTTATTTATTCATCGTATTTTTATGATTACCTTCATTATACGTTACGTTAAGCTCTCGTATATTTTCCATTTAAGTTCCAATGTTCGCCATATTGAGTATTTATTTCAATTATGGCGTCTTTCATTGCGAATTGCGAAGTACACTTTCGTACAATTAGAATAAATTAGAATTCTCGTTTGACCGGCATTGACTTCAGATGCTCAATGGATAACGATGGGCTTAGGCGAGGATAAAGTGATGGAACGTTAACTGACTTTCACATGTTAGATAACATTCAGTTATGGCAGACAAGTTGCAATAACTTTGCGAAGAATATACATTCTAGATTAAAGTTTGTTAAAATAGATCTAATTATGCATAACAATATACACAGTTCTATTATACATGGCTTTGTCTGTAAACATCATGGTACTAAAAGCAACTTAGAACTTGTTCACAGGTTTTCTTCGTTTTGAAAAAAAACAAACATTTAATATATTTATATTTAACACTAATATGAAAGGTTTTGAAAGGTCTTAAATAATTATTATAACAAGAAAAAAATGGATACAATTTTTTTCTTTACTGGGGTTTTAACCGGGGATTTTATACTGTCCGTAGACTGAATAAACGACGATGGGACTTTTTCATATCGTCGATGTCCTGACTTCTCTTCCCCTCCAACGACGTTTAAACCTGAACATAACACCGAATTTTTTTAATCAAATGACATCTTAACAAAATCAGCGTATATAGCTTTTCATTAAATCTACATGTTTTAACACTCAACGCGGACGCTGTTTGATTGTGGTGCAGTCGCAGCCGAACCTTCTTAACGTGCAAGAAACTACAAATATTTAATGAGTATCCTATGCTGAAATTTCATATATGTTTTATTCTATATATAAATAATCAATTTTTTGATTTATCAATTACAGAATCAAAGTATTTATTCATAATTTATAAACAGTATTAGTGGTATATATAGAAACATAAAAAATGTTTTTATCAGACATGTACTGATCTATTTATTAACCAATTAACCAATTAATCAATTAATTAACGTTCAATGAGCATATACAATTAAAGATATCGTTTTATTTTATAATAGGCAATATCTTAAATAATATCAGCTTGTGTAAAGATTTATAGTTGCATTAAGCGTCGTCACGTGTTTTAATATTGACGTATTACGCCTTTGTGACCGAAAATCAACTGCAACAAATCAATCACTCGCTGTCATATAAACCTTGCCTGTTGGATACAGCTAATGTTTATTCACAAGGCGTAGTTATCTTGTTAAGATTATTCTTTATGTAATATAAGCAATTTTACTAGTTGTTCTACTGTAAAGAAACAACAAGAGCAAGCGAGTGATTACGCTTAAAATTCGACCTATATATACCTCGATTCGACCTATTTCTACCAAGATTCGATCAATTTCTTCAAAGGTTCGGGAAATACCTACAAATATTTATTGTACGTTCGAGTTCACTTTAGGTCATTAAAATGTGGTATTTCTCAATATAAATATGCTTTAAAAGATCACGGTATGTCTTGATTCACAAAGCGGTTCAACTTTTAAATATCATAATAATGTATGTGTTATATCTGTTTTGCTGTGGGCTGATTTTTCTGGCTGTGACTCTTAGTGAATATTATGGTTACAAAGTGGTATTTAAAAGTATGTCAATTTCACGCAAGTTGGCTGCAAAGATGTGTTAGTTCTGTTGGAACTGATGAATAATAAATGGTTGAGTTCATTTGAAATGTGTTAAGAGTGTGTGTTTTTTTACTTATTGGGTTATACAAGTAATAAGTCTTTCTAATATAAACTGTCCTCTTGAGTATCATCATTTGTTTAGTGATATCCATACGAATGAAACTAATGATATCGTTTCCGAACATGTGCCTTTTTGAAAAACATTAGTTAACTATTTAAGTGATTCAGTCAATAATTGGGTTATATACAAGTTTCATTCGAGAACGAAACAATGTTTATGTTCAATTGGGTAACAAACCCCCCAACAAATTGAAATATTCTGTAGAAGCAATTATCATATTTAATGAACTGACACAATTCGAAGCTAATGAATCATCAGGAAAGAATGATTCAATAAGAAATATATGTCCGTAAACGACATCTACATGTTATACTACGATCAACAAGAGAATTTATTTTAATTTCTTCTGTAACAGAAATCATCATAGTGAATGATCCTACATAACCGACGGACATAATTAACAAGGCGATCAGTTTAACGTTTGTGAAAAAATATTGAAGAAGTAAACGTTTTGAACAGGTACAATAGTGGTGGAAAATCGTTCAATGTTTGCAAAACGAGAATTCGTCACTAGGATTTTACCAAGAAAATACTATTGGACAAATTGACGTTTGAATGAAACGTTTATTATTGGAAGTGTCAAATTAACTATATGGAAAAAGAAAAGCACTGTACATTGCACATGCAATATTTCATAAAGAAATCTGTCTTGATTCTTTTTATTTAGTTGGTGAAAATACTTTACATCTACAGGCTAGTCAATGAAGTTGTCAAATTAATTAATACGAGCTATTAATATATATTTTCCAAAAAACGTGCCGACTGTTTCCAAAATGGCAAATGCACTGATTATTAAGTTGGTGGTATTGGTTACGATTTGTACAAAGGCAGTGCCTTCGATGGCGGCAAAACGAACATTCACATTTACGAAAGGAGACCTGCCTGCCCGTCTATATGAGAAAGACATCGGGTCGACCATTGACGAGCTACACACGAAAAACAACTTTGAGTGTGCCATAATGTGCGCACAAAGAGGTTGTAGTGGATTTCTTTTCAAACATTCTAGTAAGTGTGATCAAACTATGCACGTCAACGTTCATTTTAAAATTTTTTATGAAGAACAAGATTCAATTATTTTGTCTGTTTTATTAATGTTTGTTTAAGTCATATTAGTCAGGTGGTATTAAACACAACAAGTTGCGATTCTACAATGATTTTTACAAAGACAGTTTGCTTACAGTTTTTGATATGTCTCCTTCGTGGTAACATTAGTATCGTTTAAGTTAAAATTAAAAAGAATTTCGTTTTAAGTTGAGATAAAACCAGCGAGGTACTTTGAACCTCTTAATTTATTATGTCCTTACCATTAACATATCTTTAAAGTAAGTATTTCAGTTTGAGATACAATACGACATGTGGCGTCTGGTGTATTTGTCACTCCTGTGACGACTATAGAGTTTAATTCTTGCATTTATATTTTATGTTTAGAATTACCGATGCAGTACTGCTACAACACTTCGGAAATCTGGCAATACACGGGAAACGTTTCGGTGACGGAAACAGAGTATGCTATCGCTGGAATAGCCAGGATCCCCACCCACATACATGGATTCGCTACTGGATTTAGGACAGCAACTTGTCTGTGGCAAACAACTACTGCCGGGATGTGTCCAAAAAAGGATACCCTTGATGTTATACGGCCGATCCGGCTAGTCGATTTCAGAAGTATAACCTCTTCAAGTGCTTTGGCTCTAACAGTAGGTACTCATTGACATTACACTGTGTTTTATATTGTTTGAAAAGAATTGCATGCCAAAAATCTGCTTGCAGCGGTAACCTCACCACGACTACTGGCGGTAAACACTGCCATCACAATAAAATCCTTAGTTTAAACATTTTTATTTCTTTTGTCAAGTACAATGTATCAAAATACACAATACAATATATATCAAAAAAGGATTGAAACGAAAGAAATAATTCTTATATGGTTTCTTTTCTTGGGATTATGTTTACACATTATTGGCAGTGTATTAGAAACAATATATACAAAGGAAATGTGAGTGATACATATATAAAGGCCTTGGAAAACAGAAAAAAAAAGAAATAAACAAAAACGAGAGCTAAATAAGAGAAAAGATAAGGAAAACAATAAGCAAATAGGCAAATAAGAATGAAGGATTGTAGATGTGAAGACTATGATTATAAACAGCAACGACAAATCATAACCAGATTGTTAAGCGAATCGCCGAGATTCTTTTATAGATTGTTGAACATGTAGGAAAATTTCAGAGTTTTCAGTATCGAGTAGCACAGCTGTAAGGATTGTTTGTTGTTGAAGTATTATATTATTAAAGGTATTATCTTTTTCTTTTATATTTTGAAAATGGTGTCAATGGTGTGCGCAGAGGTTTGTTAAAATATCCCACAAGTTCAAATAATAAGTGTTAAAGTATGTAACATTAAAACTATTTAGTGATGTTTGAAAACATTTTGATTACAATAAAATGTTACTTCGTAAAAAAATTGTATCGCTAACCGTAAGTATTTTGTTAAAATACATGCATTCTAATTAATGTATGAACACAACGTATTACAGCATGTGTTGTTGTAACATGCAACGTGAAAAGTTCTTAAAATAAAGCATGTCAAATATCTCCTAACTGACCATTGGTAATGCAAAATATTTCAACACGTTTGTGGCGTAAACCTTGACAATTTTCAATTGCAAAAACATCCTCTCATTAACTGCTGGTTCTAACTATTTGTATTGCTATAGTCTGCAACAGTGTATAAAGTGAGGTATATAACGATGCAATAATTAAATAAGAAGAATGGGTTTTCCGTGGTTCAGCTTTGCATTGACCGTTAAGGTCTTTTATGGTTTATCATGCGTAAAACCATATAAATAAATTATTTTTAAGCACTAGAATAAGTCTTTTCGATTTATATAAAGCAATACAAATCGGGCAAAACACTCGATCATATAATATTAAAGAAAACTAAATATAACGACAATCACAATATTACGTTCTAGAATAGAAATATTTCAGTCTAGTTTGAGTAACCGGAAAAAGGTTTTTTGCGAGTAACTATCAGCGTGTGCAATAAAATGCTTCCATATCGTTGTTACATATATGTTTCATAAACAAAGTGACCCTACTGCTGTTTCAGCAGGAGATACATGTTTTTATTGATTTATGGCAAGGAACTATTTTCTAAACAATCTGATCTTAACCAATGTTACTAGATAATATTCAACAATAATTCATTGCTGTCTGTCGAATGTTTTTCAGACAACTGCAGACTATACAATACGGCTGGAAACCCGAGGCAATATGTGGAAGGATACAACTATTATAAAACTTGAAGAACTACGGACACAGTTGTAAAACTTTTATGCCGTGTAACAAACATTTCGAGCAGTTGTATTTACTTATTTGACTCAAACGAAATTATATGAGGAAACTTGGTTTAAGATTACTTCACAATCGAACATAAAAAGTACAACATGAAAAATCGTGTTTTCTAAGAGAAGTTATATCAGAAATAGCAGCAATTATGTTATATAATACCTAAATAGAAGCATAGCTTTTGTAATATTTAAAGGAATCTTTTCACGGTTTGGTAAAATGACAAAATTGAAAAAAGTTATTTCAGATTCGCAAATGTTCGATTAAGTTATGATAATTGTGAGGAAACAGTATTACTGAATATTGCCATGGTCTAATATATCCATTATATGCATCTTTTGACGATTTTAAAACCTAAAAATTATAAAGCGTTGCAATGCGAAACGATTTAATAATGTGGAGACTTCTGTTGTCGTTTAAATGTGTGAAACTACGAAGATTGCTTAAATAAGGTATAAAATACGCATCTTAGAAATGCTGGGCAGGATAGCTCAGTTGGCTAATGCGTTTTTACTTCAGGATTCCGGGGGTCACTGGTTCGAGCCCTGCTGCCGGCTACTTTTTTTTCCTTTTTTTAAATTTTATTTTTGATTTTTTACTGGAGCTTTTAAAATTTAATGTTTACATTTATCAAAATAAAGCATTTAATAACAAACTTCAAAACGTGCCAAAACCTGTGAAAAGGCCCCTTTAAAGGGGCCTTTTCATGTTTTGCTTAAGTGAAAAATAAATAAAGAATATTCTTTCAGAATCGCAAATTTTCGCTGTAGTTATGATATTTTTAGGCAACCGTTATACTAAACATGGACCACGCTCTAAAATATCCATTATATGCATCTTTTGACGATTAAAAACCTGAAACTTATAAAGCGTTGCAACGCGAAACGATTGAAAATTTTTTAGAGTTCTGTGGTTTTCGTTATATTTTGTGATACTACGGGGATTGTTTATATATAGTATAAAATACATTACTCATTGTATGAGCACGGATGGCCGAGTGGTTTACGCGAAATACATTACTCATTGTATGAGCACGGGTGGCCGAGTGGTCTACGCGATATACTTTTACTCCAGTGGTCAGTGGTTCAAGCCCTGTCTTTAATTCGATTCTTGTGTTTTTACTGGAGCTTTTTAAATCAAATGCTTACATTTATTAATATAAAACATTAAATCACAAACTTCAATACATGCCAAAATCTGAAAAGGCCCCGTTAATGTAGGATGCAAATAATTGTATGGACCAATCGTTGCAATGTTTTAAATGGAACAAGTTAAGAACAACGGCAATTGACAACTCTTTTCCTCGGACAGACGGACTCACGGACATACATATGGACCGACAGACAGACGGAAAATGTCTGTGTTAGTTATAATACAAATTTTAATTCGTGCCGGGGGTTTATATTATGCATTCCTATTTTTTAGGAATACTTCAAAATGTATGTTTATGTTTGTTTTAAAGTATGTTGCATGTGCTTATATAAGAATATTTATTGAATAGCAGTTAGAATGTATACTCATACATTGATTAATTCATGTAACACGATTATTTTTATCAGTGCGTACTCTATTATGAATATGTTTTCTTTTGAGAAGTACAAACTATCTTTTCTTTATATTTGTATATGTGTGTGAGTTTGTGTTCTTGTACATTATATGTAGTAACTAATATTTTTATATGCGTGGTAGTTATACGACTTTATATTAATTCATAATACATCATACAATACGTAAGATGATGTTTTATTGTAACTTCATAATATTGCCATTACTAAACATTATTGAATTGTTCTTGCGTTTTAGCCTCGATACAATAACCGAATTGTTTATGAATCATATAATGCATGTACGCGAATCTATTGTAACTGCTTAAACTGCATTGCTAAAGATTAATCAAAATGATTGAAAAAAACATACGTATGTGACTTAATAAAAATCAGGACGACTTTCCTTTTTAAATATCAATGTTGTGTCTTTGTGCTCAGTTAAAATATAAATTAATTGTGAATTTCAATAAATTTCCTGGAAATACCCTACATGATTGTTTATGTACTTAAATACTTTCGGTTTTAATGGATAGATAAAATTAGTTTTAATAAAAATAAATAACATCTAGACTGAATTTTAAGTTGTTTTCCTAACATCATCGGGTTGATTTTAATTTACACTTTCGAGATAGGTTTTCATATTTAAAACTATTGCTTCGTTTAGATGAAGCTTTTAAGTTGGCGAGTGAAATAGAAATGTGACAAAGAAATCTTATATAACAGTATTCCCGGAGAATTATTATTCAGATGCGACTAGATAAAACATATCAGAAATAGTAACATTCTTGTCGAATAATTGCTTTTTCAAAATGTGCTTATATTTCATATGTATTAAACAAAAATAAAACTGTTTAGCTTTTGTGCATCTTTTAAAATTATCTTTATGCAAAACTAAAACAATATTACTGAACAGTAGCTGTCATTTATGTATTTGTATAATTATAAGCTTTTTTTAAGTTCATCATTGACCCATCAGTTTTTTGCTTGATTGCAATTTGTGGTAATTATAATGTCACGACATTTTCTAAGTCCTGTGCGAGTACACAGCTGTGTAAAGAATGGACCTGGTTTATAAGCGTTTATGTAATGTTTCTGTGTATACTTTAATCTTAGAACAGAAGAAATAAATTTTCCTAAAAGAAAATTTCGCTATTTATGAATATGCATGCCGCGTAAGTTGTATTGTGCCTATATATTTTCATGTATCTTATTATTTTCGACTGTCCCTTAGGAGAATTCCAGGCTTTTCATTCGTGATTCCTCGTGCAATCATGATTAGTATTGCAGTTTTAAAAGCAAATAAACCGCCGTTTTACAAATCAAAGGATAAAATTAGACAGTTTTTATTTTTTTCTTTATTATGGTGAATAAAAAAACTTCATTGTTGAAAAGTTCGAAATTATTTTTTAATTGCGTTTATATTTTTTCTTTATAAACGAAAATGACTGCATCGGATAGAAAAGTGGAGTAGATTTTTAACAGCAAGTATGTGTTCTAGTTTAAAGCTTTATAACTATAATTATAGAATGATGGGTTTTTGTATCTTTATTTTCCTTTGAACAGCAAGACTTTTCTTTATTTACTTCTTTTGGTGTGTTCTTTTATACTTATGCTTTATTTAAATAAACATGTTCGCATAATGAGGAGATTTACATGTATACTATTCCTTGTTCGGGTTCTAAAATGATTGTATACTGTAAATATTTTACTTTGTTTTTTTTTGTAGACAGAGGCACTTAAGAAAATTATACAATTGCACAGAAGATCGGAACTTGCTGTTACATTTTAAGACATACCTCAATCATAACCTGTTCACGACAATTTAATATTCAACGTCGTTACTAAACTAAATTTTAGCATATTGTAAGGTCTTTCACATTGCAAATCGTTACAAATGATACATTATAACAAATCATCGCATGTGTTGCAATACGAAAGTGAAAAATGATAACTAGTTTAGTTGTTTATGTCCGGCCGATGCGAAGTATATATATTTGCATTAAAAGCATGGCTTATTATTGTTAATCTTGTCTTCTTTTAAAAATATTTTAACAAACATATCAACCGATTTTAGTATTCGCCTTTGTCAATACAATATAACTATATATTCTTGTATGTGCCTATATTCATTCTTTTTTTTTTAAATATTCACTATTTATTTAAGCAGATAGAACACACCTCTCCAAATTTTCGTTATATCGTTCGTTCGGTTTCGAGGGTTATGTTTACGCCTAGGATATTACACATAAACATATGAGATCAAAGTCACATCATTGATAAATAAATTAGATTTATTTTGTGCTTAAAGCGCCTCGATATGATTAATAGGGTATTTGTTGCCATATTGTTAAGACATGTCGAAGCATTGCGCTTAACATGCGCCTGTACAAAAGAACAACACAACGCTTGCTTGTTTTACCGGCGCGCTAATTCAAGAATGTATTTCATTTTATCACTTTTTTCGAACTCACTAGTATACCGTGTAAAAATATATCTCTTAAGTACATTTTATATAATATTTGTATCTCTAGCTAGTATTTGCCGATGTTGACATGGTTATTACGGTGATGATGGTCGCTAACCTGAAACAAACAAAGCTACTTTTTCAAAATAGCCTAAACAGTCTAGTTGCCATGCGCATCGTACCTGAATTGTACAAAAACTCAATTATAAAATCGCTATTATTTAAACACTCAAAGTGGTGCTCATTTGCACAACGATTTCTTAACTTCTCTATGGCCATTTGGCATTGGTTGTTATAAAAGGGTGGTATGCAGCCTAAAAATACCGGTAGATTATTTTACTTAGCCATGATTCGACGTTCCGCTTAAATGAACGGTGCGAGTACACTGTAAATACACAGTAAAAAGTCCTATGTAAACAATAGAGAATTGACGTTCTGTAGTTTTCGGTTAGTGTTATATGCAGACGCGCATAACAGTTTGAATTCAGAAAACAGATTTTTTGTGCAGATTGTGTATCACGTGATGAACAGTGGGAGGTGTATATTTTGCGGCACTATTAGAATTTGTAATGCAGATTTTTAGTGCAGATTATGATGAAACCCTATTCGTCTGCGTCAATAATTTGTCGTAGAATTGTGGTTTATAATAGCGTTAGAAAAAAAGATTGAGTTCTGAATACAGATTTATAATGCAGATTGTGTAACTTCTATTTGCATGTAAGCGTTAGATGTAGACGTGCACAACAGATTGAGTTCTGAATACAGATTTATAGTACATTGTGTAACTTCTATTTACATGCTTCTATGCGATCTTCGCAAGTTTTATACGCGTGGTATAGCGTTGGGGAACAAATGAGCACCTATAAATCTGTATCCAGATAACTTTCACATCGTGCTTATACGATTTAATTCTGGATTATACGAGATTGTTGCCTATTGATCTGTGTACATTGAAATGCGCGTATATACGGTCTTAAGGCCCACTCTCACTATGATGCCGGTGGAGCCCCGGTGCGTGATCCGGGATCTACCGGGATGAACCGGGGCTCTACCGGGATGAACCGGGGACGACAGGGATGAACCGGGGACAACTGGGGCTCCACGCTCCACCGGGTAAGTATTAAAATGTTTTAATACCTGCGGGATGAACCGGTTGTTACCGTGAAGGACCGGCATCGGCCGGCGCGGCACCGGGAACAACCGGGACGGCACCGGGAACAACCCGGACGGCACCGTTGCTCCATCGGGGCCCATACAGACCCCGGCAGAGCTACAGCAAGGCCCCGGTTGTCGCCGGTGGTGCCCAGGTGGAGCCCTGGTGAATGCCGGTATAGCCAGGTTCATTGGTAAACCGGCGCTCTGCCGGGACGCCACCGGCATTCACCAGGGCTCCACCTGGCCATTACCGGCGACGACCGCGATTAAACCGGGGCGTTGCCGTAGCTCTGCCGGGGTCTGTTGCCAGAATAGCCCCGGTGATTCTCGGCGGAGTTACGGTAGACCGGGGCTTCGCCGGAACGCTGCCGGCTTTTACCGGGTCTCCACCTGGGCATTACCGGCGACAACCTGGGCTCTGCCGGGGCTTCACCGGGATAAACCATAGCTTGTTCGGGGTTGACCGGGACTCTGCCACATTCAGGTTTAATAATGATGAGTATCTGTTGATCTGCACCCAGTTAACTTTCACATGCGCATATATACGGTCTTACTTGCATTACAGAGCTAAAGGAACCCTATCAATGTGCATCGAGTCGATATATGAAGGTGGCTTATTCGCTAGTACTTGTATTAAATAACTAATGACATTATATTTATCTGCGTCCATACACTTTTCGCATGGCTTGAGACGTATTAAAAAGCGTTGTGGAACTTATGAACGTCTATTAATCTGCGTATAGACAACTATTACATCGTGCGTATACCATCAAACTAAGGTTGTTCACGGACCGTTTTACGTCACAACTGAATACATTTTACACTTGCTCTTGCATGTTTAATTTCCATTACATGGATCGCGATTTTAATTAAAATAAAAATACTTTAGTCGCAATTAAAGCAGTATAAGAACGCACATGGATAAGGATTGCATTACTTATTAAATGCCATAAATTAAGATGTTCGTGTCGACTGAGCGCAAATGTATATGGAAAAATCCCATACAATCCCCGATTGTAACCGTATACGCGCCCTGTGAGTGCTGTCGTAACGCATGCAGATTAATAGGACTTATTAGTTTTCCGTCGAATTTAAAATCCAAATAAAAACCTGTGAAATACACTGTGAAGGTTGTTGGCATGCATAAGGATTAATAGGTTATCACAAATTCCCCGTTGAAATTAGATCCATATAAGAATCTGATAGGATGCGTTGAAACGAATGCAGATTTATAGGGTTGTCCGTCGCAAGTAAACTTTATAAGAATCTTAAAAATGCCATGTTAATGTTGTCGAAACGCCAGTAGATTTATAGGGCTTTATTATTTTTCTTTCGCAAATCAATCACATATAAAAACCTGAGATATGCCTTGTAAAGTTTATCGGACGCATGCAGATTGTTCGGGCTTCAGTAGTTATCCGTCGCATGAAACCAAATTCGGAACCTGCTCAGACTTTGGACCTGGACGCAGATGATAAGGGACTCACTACGTTTTAAATGCAATTAAAAGATTATAGCACACGGGATAAAACACTTATAAATCTTCAATGCTGTCGGAACACATGCAGATTGATAGGGCTGCAATAGTTTTCCGTCGAAATCAACCACATATATTTCAAAGAATCTTCTTAGATTGTTTAGACGTAAATAATGTGTTCATATCGCATTAAATGGAATAAAGCCCGTATAAGCATTAGTTTTATAATATCTTTTAATACAGCATAGATACCGTATAAGAATACGGGAATGTCAACTGGGTGCAGATTATAGGGCTTCATTTGTTATCAATTGCAATTTAAAAACATATTGAAACATCTGAAGATTGAACGGATGTATATAAATGTAGTTTATTAAATAAACATCATACCATAAGCAGACAAATAATGTTTATTAAATGTTAATAAAATAAAATTCATACAATTAATAGTTGTAGTCGGGATCTGTTCCGGAGAATACACTTGCATAAAAACTGACAATACTCAATTTCTATTGACGCATACACACTGGGATATACACTCAATGACAGTCTGCTCTATACGATCTGTTATGCACGTCTGCACATAACATCAACCGTAGTTTTCTGCTTGCAATAGGTAAATCTGTGTTGAAACTTTCTTTTTTTGTAATTATTTGCATCACACCCACAAAAGGATCTTTATGAAAAAAATATTTCTGTTGTATTTTTCAGACGGAATGGGCGTGGCCCTACTTTTTTGAGATCATTTCGTTTATAAATTTTGTGCTTTTTTCAAATATTTAACGTCTGTAAACATCAACATAAACGATTGTGTTGATAGTGTCGAACCGCCATCTTGAAAGTAAGGTCTTTCTTGAGGCATGGGTTGATTGGCTGTTCCAACTTCAAGATGTTCACGCTTTAAATAGCCTTTAATTAATAGCATGTCTTTCCGTAGTATCAGTCCTCTTAATGAAAACATTCGAATTTTGTAAGTGAACGAATACAAAACAGGCATGTGTTGTATGTCAATATATAACTTAATGTGTATTCTTAAACATATTAATAAAAACTACATTCAAATCGGCAATGATTTGACACAATACTGGCTAGACTTAGCTTACTTTAGTAATCTGTTTCATGTACACCTTGTCTCATAGTATCGGCCTGTCTGATTGGTTGTTAAGATTTGTTACTATGCGCACGTGCTTGTTCTAAAAATATTATCTTAATGGAAAAACAAAACTCTTGCTAATTTTGTTTTTAAACGATTTTTATATTTTAATGAAAAATAAGCGGCATATGACACATTTGATAAAGCGACTATTAATCCATTAACAAACTACGTGTGTGTTACGTAATTAAAAAATCATAGCATCACCCTTGAATAAACACGACCTACTTTCCAATGAACACCGGAAATCATGAGAATGCTCATCGTAATAGTCATGGATAACCATATCAAATAAATTTCAACTGCTAAAAATTGAAAAAAAAAACATTTATTTTCCCGCATTTCTTGAAGGTTTTTCGTTAAAAGCAAGATAATATGAGAAGGGTCGATACTATGAAAGTAAGGGATAATGCGATATTATTACAGCGATATTTGAACAGTACAAATATCGCGTGTCGCTTCCTGTATCGTGCAAAATATCGAGTATTGCTTTGTGAGTCGTGTGTCAAGGTCTGATATTAGACTACGATACACGAGATTCGGATAATATGGGCGATATTTGAATAATAAAATATTGTGTATCGATTGTGTGTCGCGCAAAATATTGTGTTCCCCTTCGTGTTTCGTGTGTCGCCCTTTGTACGCGAGACACGATATTTTGCGCAATGCTCAAATCGACACACGATATTTTGCGCGATACACGAACCGACACACAATATTTGGCGCGACTCGTGATATTTACCACGATATATCACCTTTTGGGCTACCTACGCAAGGGCGATATTTCGTGGTACATTCTCGCGCGTCGCTTCGTGTATCGCGCAAAATATCGTGTGTCGCTTCATGTGTCGCGCAAAAAAGCATGTCTCGTTTCGTGTGTCGTGTGTCGCCCTTGATGAAAGAAGGGTGAAATTATAGATGGCACAATCCGGATTCCGTAGAAGACTGATATTCTATGAGGTAAAATTTTTGCATGGTTAAATCAGTCAGAAGGATTTACATGAAATTCACCAGGACTGTTTATTTGTTGCAAAATTGTATCATCTTTCGTTAAGATTAAAACTAGGAAATTCTTTTTGAATATTGCAAAACTATTGCAAAAAACACAATTTAGTACACGTATTTCTGCAATTCAAAATTGATCCCAGCATTTTCAAATTGACTCCTCAAATTTCAATCAAGGGTTCATTGACTCCTGTTTTTTGTAAATGACCTGAACCATTTTATCGACTGTCGGATATATCGCGATCGCGATCTGCAGAGCCGGCGAACCGCGATATAACAGTAGTAGCAGTTGTATATATCCCTTCCAAGGCTAATTGCATCTCTTCGTTACATTGCTTTCTTCATGACACCATTATAATCCTGCTCTTATATTAGGCCAATTAAGTGATACTTCATTATTTTATTAAATTTAATAGACCTTATTTGATATTATTTGAATGCCTATCTTGTTTTGATTCTCTATGCTCCTGATTCAAATGGCAGTTTTTAATGACTGCTTACAGGCATTTAAGGGCTTTCAGATTATGGATCGTTTTGGATCACAAACATAAATTACACATACCATATTTGTTGAGTTCTAAAATTAAAATGCCTTCTTCGTCTTTAATTATTCCTTTATAAGTGTTATTATGAAATTTCAAGCTAACATGTTACCTCTTTGTGTCATTTTACAGTTTTCTAAGTGCTAAGTGCACTTTTTTTTTATTCTGAGATATTTTAGGAAACCAGACTCGAGATAATTGGTCAATTTGCAACAAAATGCGAATGGTACTGTGAATTGGTGTTTGTTTAATTGATGATGATGCGTACTTTCTTTCCGCAAAATATGGTTTTGGGTTGTGAAATAGCAAAATTGTTACATAAATATATATAAACTCCTAATATTGATTGGATAATTTCACATCACCTGCATGCTCTATGGTTATTTGATTTCTGATTGTCATATTTGTTATATTTATATTTGCTTTTATTGTTTTTATTTCTCAATTCAACCAAAAAGTTGTTATGTTTATGATCATAATTCAGTATTGCTGTAATTCAACAATTGAAAAAACAAAACAAAAATGCTTTAAAATATGTCCCTACGGTATGAATGGTGTATATTTTCATGTGATCTAGTAAACCTTGAACTGATCCGAAACACCGCTCTTGATGAGTCATGTTTTCCGGTATTTCTATTTCTCTGGGTTTGTCTGCAACTGAGAAATAACATTGCGGTTGCATCCAATCGCTAACGTATCCAACCTCTACAGGGTCCTCGGATGTTTCGCCCTCAAGACGTTTCCGCCCTGGTCGTTTCGCACCTGTTCGTTTCGCCCCCATATTAGCGGAACACTAGGTGTTGAGAAGTTTAATTGGTGACCATTATATAATCATCAAAGAAAGTACCCTGAATCAATAATGTTAGTATATCACGCACCTGGTCGTTTCGCCCCCATATTAGCGGAACACTAGGTGTTGAGTAGTTTAATTGGTGACCATTATATAATCATCAAAGAAAGTACCCTGAATCAATAATGTAAGTATATCACGCATGGTGAGTCAGTTGAATAATAGTTAGTTACTCATACAAAATCAAAGATATTTTTTAATTGACTTGATAATCACAATCCAATCAATTTGATACGAGTATCTTTTATAAGCGGGTCATATAGATACATATATTTGAGGCAATTGACCGTAAATTTAAATAGCATGAGTCTTAAATTAACAATGTATTTAATTCCCTCATTATGTAATTGTGATAAAACAGGTGTTAGTTATGGTAGCTATAGAACTTACCATTTGTAGAAAACGAATTGTGAAAACATTTGGAGATCCGTATTAAAAAAAATAACAGTGCTGCTATATATTGTAATGTAAATAATTACGACTCATTCAGTTTATAAATGTCCTTTGCTGTAATTTATTATTGTGTGATATGTATACACGAATTAACTATGTGTTCTGTTCATGTGGTGCAATTTCATATTTAATACAATACAATGTATGGAAATAAAGCATTTGGTTTCATGTATGCGTGATATTCTATTAGTATTAAACTATTTATTAAATTCAATTAAAAATGACTTTGTTAATGGTTATAATAATAAGAAAGTGATGACATATTATAATGCTAAAGTCGTAAGACATAATTAAACATCTTAACTGCGATAAGTTCCATTTATTAACTTGACAGCTTTCGCACAAAGTGGTGCTTGGGCAACAATCAATTACTGACACCTGCCTTCGATTGTCAATAAATAAACAAATCTGTTTTCTTTTTAAGTGCTCCCTTAATGGATATTTGATTAAAAGTCTGAACAGGTGTTATAAACATGCCATTCAATGCGGACAGCTTATCTGTTAGAACATTGCCGCTAATCCGATGTTGTTGCGTAATGTTATTTTAACTATCAGATAAAGATCGTCGTGTATTCGCCTCACAGTAAAAATGATTTTATAAAATGTTTTTTTTTAGGGTTATTATTATTATTAATTTATTAATAATGAAATGATAAATTAACTTGTTCTTCTATGTACTTGATTAACTAATACCCAGCAAACAATCTATATGGGACCCATATGGGTCCCATGTGGGCACCTATATGGGCCCCATGTGGGCTGCCAACATGGGACCCAGATGGGAAGTGCAACCGGGCTCCACATGGGTCCCATCTGGGCTGCCCCATGAAAGTATATGGGGCAGCCCAGATAGGACCCATGTGGAGCCCGGTTGCACTACCCATCTGGGTCCCATGTTAACAGCCCACATGGGGCCCATATAGGTGCCCACATGGGACCCATATAGGTCCAACATGGGCATCCCTTTTACTCAATATGGGCTACATACAGGCAGCCCTTTTACTCAATATGGGCTACATACGGGCAGTATTGTTCTAAATATGGGCTACAAACTGGTAGCATTGTATTTAATATGGGTACACAGAGCCTGTAAAATTTTGGACAACACATTAATGGAAATTCAGGTTATGTTAGAAATAATATGTAGGCTGCAAACATGAAATACTGTGTTCAAATTGAACATCAGACAAAAGATTCTTGTACATGTACTTCCAATTTCATTTTTTGAAATGTTTTATCTATTTCTTCTTGCTGGAACAGAGCGATATCAAAATGTTCAAGAGCTAAATATCATTATCCTGCAAGAAATACAAGGTTTTTGTTAAAAGACTTAAAAATTTATTAAAGTACTCTCAACTTTTATTCACATAAAGTATTACACACATATGAATGGATACATACATACATAGCAGGAGGATCCCACGTTAACTATTCTACCAGAGAATTCTAAAATAATATGGTGATTCCTAACTTTTTGAATGAAACATCAGCAAAAATATTTTACATGAAGTTGCTAACGAAAACATGTTTCTATCTAATGTTCTATCCGCATGGAGTAATGTTACTCATAATCTATAAACCCAAACCAACAGTAAAACTATTTCATGGAACAATAAAGACATAACTTCAAGCAATAAGACGTTTTTCTATAACATTATATATGTTGACCAGTTATACAACTATAGAATTAAGGACTTCTATTATTTTGATATTTAATATATAATACATATACAGAATACCTTCAAGTATTTTCCTGATGTACTACACATTACTCAAAAGCATACCCATGCATATTAAATCTTTAACCAATACAAATAACACACCATGTACTCAAAGAACATTTGTAGAAAACATCAGAGCTCCAGATAAGGGCCGTACAGACGTAAATATGGCTTTTTCATGAAGGCTTACGCATTTATTTTTATGAACTGGACGTACAATTACGACTTTAATATCCCTTTTACGCATTTACGAAAAAAATCTGGCCGTACTGATACGTCGGTGTCAGGGCGGCATATTTGTTGGTCTCTAACCTAACGGCCTCTTTCATTAATTTAAATTACCGAAAAGTTGTAGACTGGGTTCCAGTATTATTATCTATTCTGTGGCGTGATTCCGGTAACTTGTAAGCCCGTCAAAAACAATATGTCTGCGAGCATGGAAGGCCGGCTTAACCGAAAGCGGTTCAAATAAACACTTTGTTGTCATATAATGGCTACATACGGTCGTCTAACCATTCTGACATTCAATCTGTAAGCCCAGTTGAAGTGTTTGCTTGAGTGTTTAACTGTAATAGTTGGCATAGTCTATGCCAACTTTGACAGTTGACTGCTAAAGCAATGATTCTTTTGAGATGAGACAGTGACATTGGTGTTCATTTACTTAGCTTACAAGTTGGCTTGTGTTTTCTTGTCAAGCAAAATAAAGTTATAGTATTTAGTCATGAGTTTTAATGTGTAGTTGTATTTGCATCATAATTCAGAATGGAAAACCTAATAAAGTAACTGTTTAAGAAGCAAAATATATTTATTATAATTGCTGCAAATGTTTCTGTAAAGTAAGGTATACACCCATCAATATCCAAGAACACGGGTAGTACAGTACTACCTGTATTTTTGGATATGGTAGTACAGGTACTAATTGATTTTCAGCGTTACTCCTTTTCTTTCTGTCAGTGGCAATACCGTTACTAATTTCACAAATCCTTATCTAGAGCTTTGAAACATACTTGCAAGATTAAACAAAATATTTTATAAACTAGAAATTAAAAACCCTGCAAAAAAATCCAAAACTCAAATAAATGGCAAATCCTTTTTCGAGAACAAGTCCATATTATTATCTTTGATATCTTCATACATTCTAGTGTTTTTCGTAATTGCACATGATATATATATATATATATATGTCTTTTAAAACCTTTAAAAACTGGAATGCTGTTTCTTCTTTTGCAAAGGAATATATACCATTTCATTTCCAGATAAAAAAAATTGTATGCTTTCTTAGAAGATGAGCCTTAAAGGAATGGTTTAGGATCAATGAAGAAAGAACTGTCAATTACATTGACAACATTGCTTAATATATTTGATAAAAAAACTTGAACTATGCAGCAGTCCTAGAAAAGATGGATCGTAGCTTCATCACCAAGATGCTCTTCAAACTCATCCATTTGCTCAAATGTTCCAATTGGAAGACTGATGTTCTCTGGCAGTTGCATTGGCTCGTCATCAGTAGCTGACCTAGCCAAGAGCCGCTGCAGCATCCGCTTCATTTCCCTGTTCTCGTCTCTGATTGTTTCCAACACCGTTAAAATCTGTGTAACTGCATCTGAAGACAGAGTAAAAAAGAACTGTACCTAAAATTATGTTGACAATAATATAAATCACAGCTGGGTCTTATATAATTATATCGGATGTGTGCCGATATAACGGCGGTGGGCCCGATTTGTCCCAACAGCTGTTGTACGGCTAGGGCTGATTATAGCAACTTGCACCTATATGCCCGTCAACGTCAATTTGTTTCTTTTATTAGTAGAAGTATGTATTATTATAGATCACTAAATGACTGTGTATTTTATTTATTTTTTCAGTTGGATTATCTGTTTACATCATTTATTTATGTAATTAACTATCATTTAATAAGCAGTAATTCCAAAACTGAAATTATTTTAAGTTAAAGTTTCAAGCACAAAAATTAGTTACTTTGTCCTATAAACTGGGAAGGCTCTTCAGCTGGACTTAATGGGAGTGACCGGCCTCTGTCATGCACTGCTGGACATTCCTTGTAAAGACGATGTTGGCAAACCAGGTGGTGGTGAATATTTTATTTTCTGAAATAAATTTGTACAATAAACATTACGAAATTAATTATTTCCTAATACACAGACTTTTTTAATATTCTGCAAATATGTGTTTAAATAATCATTAAAATTTGTCCACAGGCAGACAACCTTGGCTTGCGTGCAAGTAATCAAAGACCTATAAAAGACATTATATTATACGTTTCAATTAATATTATCAATGTATGAGATATGTAAGATTCTCATGCATCAGCATGATTACTAATTTAGTGTTTCATTTTGTCAGACATGCGCCTGTCTGCCATAAATAGTTTGTATTGAATTTTAGGCAGAATCAAGTTGAATTAAGCAGTTTAACTAAGAGATTGATCTATGGCGATAAACGAACGTTACGACTTACGTCGCGAAAATACATGACAAAGGCAAAGCGATGAAGAAATAATATGCAATTTAAATTATTAAACACACAGGCATTCATTGAAGTAACAGATAAATAAATAATGCGTGATCAGCAATATATATCTGATTTCAAAAGAAATATATAATTACGTGTATAATATCACAATTTAACAAATTACCGTTTCGAGTGTTTTTGTCTTGAATGTTTTCGCGAGGCGGAATTAACATCTGCGCATGCGCATATTATTTAAATACTTTATTTTTCTGCGCGATTATTCAAATTGAAATTATCTCTTGAAAATAACTTCATATTAATCATAGTATATACATTATTTAAAACAAAGCCATATCAAAAACAGAATTTTCAAAAAAAATGTGCGCCCGATAGCTGATTTTGTCCTTTGTTGGGCGGCCCAAATGGGACCCGTATGGGACCCATATGGGCTGCATATTATTTGCCTATGCATTCATTTGATATTTTTGGGTAAAATATTAGCAGTTGAGATCAAGTTTGTCATACATATGTTTTAAGAAATTAGTTTTTAATAAAATAAAAGTTTATATCTTTTTCCTGATAGCGCAATAATATGGGACCTATATGGGACCCTTAAGGGCATTCCCATATGGGCTAACCCATATAGGTCCCAAATGACTCCCATTTGGGCTTACCCATATGGGTTTGCCCAGAAACAGCCCGGTAGCTGATTTTGTCCTTTGTTGGGCAGCCCAAATGGGACCCATATGGGACCTATATGGACTGCATATTATTTGCTTATCCATTGATTTTCTATTTTTGGGTAAAATATTAGCAGCTTAGATCAAGTAAGTCCAGCATACGTTTTAAGAAATGAGTTTTTAATCAAATAAATTCAAGTTTACATCTTTTTCATGATAGCGCAATAATATGGGACCTATATGGGACCCTTATCGCCATTCCCACATGGGCAGGCCCATATAGCTCCCAAATGACTCCCATATGGGACCCATATGGGCCGCATATTATTTGCTTATGCATTGATTTTCTATTTTTGGGTAGAATATTAGCAGTTTAGATCAAGTTAGTCCTACATACGTTTTAAGAAATGAGTTTTTAATCAAAGAAATACAAGTTTACATATTTTTCCCGATAGCGCAATAATATGGGACCTATATGGGACCCTTGTGGGCATTCCCATATGGGCTAGCCCATATTGGACCCAAATGACTCCCATATGGGCTTTCCCATATGGGTTTGCCCAGAAACAGCCCATATGGGACCCATATGTGCATGTTTGCTGGGTAAAACGATATACATTTACTTATTATAAAAAAGTTATTATATATTCCATCGATATATTTTATGTAATTAATTAAATAACATGGCTATAGTCTAAGTAGTTGTGTATGTAGTTGACAAAAAACAGTAATTCATCAGTACTTAATCAATATAATTATATCTTAAATTGTAATACGAGAAAATTGAAGAATTATTTACTTATACAAACATTACATAACATGGCAGTAGTTCTGTATGTATTTTTTTCGTATTGAGCAGTGCCGGATACACGTACGGTGTAAAGGTATAAGCGCATCACTATACATTATAATATGTGCATTGTATAAGCCCATTTCTAATGAGTGCGTTTTTCATTTACTTTGAGAAATCTTGCATTACATTTTAGAAAACAAATATACTCTACGGACTTTTCTTTGTGTTGCTTATACGCTGTTGTGTTTATGTACTTCATAAAATATATAAATAAAGAATGCTTTCATTGTCGTTTTATGTAACTAAACTACTGAAATATCGTTTGTGTTCATCACGTTGTTTTACACTGTTATTCTACGTTATTGTATGTCAAATGAATAAATAGGTCAGACAAAATTTTCTTTTTAGTTTTTTGTTACTACTCTAGAGTCTAGACTATAAGTTTAATCATTGACGTGATAAAGATCCTCTTATTAAAATTATATAATGGTCACCAATTAAACTACTCAACAATTAGTGTTTCGCTAGTATGGGGGCGAAACGACCAGGTGCGAAACGACCAGGGCGGAAACGTTTTGGGGGCGAAATAACTAGGGTGCGAAAAAACTTGGGCGCGAAACGTCTGTAAATCCCTCTACAGTATAATTTGGGAATTCGATTTTGTCTCTTGTTTGTGACAGAGAGAATGCAAGTAGTACTCGGTAACTTTTAATCACGTGTGCTATTCTATTTTGCTTGCGCACGTTTATTCGTTCCGTATTTTCATTTATGGTTTACCTCATAGATCGGCTTAACTTGCATAGGGAATATGCAAGTAGGTCATCATAGTTATCAATCCAAACAAACTAACTAAGATACGAAAGAACGTGTTCCTCCCGCCGCGGTAGTCTTATAAATGAGACGCTTTAGGCGCAAAATGTTCTGGTTAGAATCTAAAGGTTTAACTGTTCAAAATATTTTCAACAAGTACGTGATTTATCAACATATCTTACTTAAACAATAGACTAGTTATAACATGTCTAACATGTTATTTGTGATAGTTATGTCAATATGATCTTGCATTTATAAAATTGGTTAACAGATAAACGGTCATTATCACAGAGTCTAATAAAATAAAACGTTTTTTTCTAAGATCGTTTTGCGTCTTAACTTCAACCTACAGTAAAGGAATATTAATTAATAGTGTAATGATAAGCATATGGGAAGGAGACCACTCTTGATTTGGAGATAAAGGTAAAATTTACAGGGACACTAAAAAAACAATATATTATCAATTTCACATATTGCTGTTACAATCAATATTCAATTCCATATTTTGAATTTTTCAGATCCAATACTGTAAAATTGAATCTTTTAAACAAAATTTAAGTGAATCTGAAAAAGAAACCCAACAACTGTCACAGAACAGCCAACCCAAACACACACTCTCCGTTTTTTGTAGAGCCCTGCATATATGACATATGGCTGAAGGTGGCTCAAGCATAGACACGACACGGGAGTCATCTGTTGATTCAGAAGTGGTAAAACTTAAGGTACGGAGTAAATGTGTTTGGTATGCATTAAAATATTAACTGATTTCTTTGTTATGGGAACTCGTCAATCAAGACAAAAGGTGCTTGAAATGGTTGCTGTTCATGAAATATGTGTATAAATAACCTTACTATTTCAAAAAGCTGTTAAGTTCTACAGCCTGTTGTTGTGTTGGGGCATGGTAGGTGTGGCGTCCAGAGGTTCTGGATTTAAATCCCATAGAATAGGACAATTTGTTATTGATGTTTTGTTTCTTTTGACTTTGTCTTTCGAATATTATACTAGTTTTGTAGATAATATACATTCTATGAAAAATCAGTAAATATATTCCTATAAGAAAACAGATGTATGCATTTAAACATGTTTATTTTTATATTATTCCATTGTAACACTTGTTTAGTGATATATGCTTTATTCAATATGCTATTTACAAGTAAATACAGTTGTAGTTAGATAAGTATGCTGTTTATATTTTATTATAAAGATAACAACCAAAATGAAATACAAACACACACAACATATTAAAATTCCATGCGTATTTTTCGCCACGAAGAAGGGACGAACAATGTGGTCGTCATCATCCATTATCAGAATGCTTAGCAACCTTGTATCAAGATTTAATGAAAAAAGGAACTCATTTGCACTCATCGTCTTATTAATTTACATGTTTTGTACATTTTGTTATAGCAAACTTAGGGAATTAACAATCTTATACGTTGTGTTCAATTAATTCTGTGTTCTTTTTTCAGAGAATATTAAAGATTGTATTGTGATTCACGACTTGGGAAATTGTTGATACCGGCTGGACAGAGCAGGAAATATTCCCTACACAAATATCTCACCAATCTCTACCTGCTTAGGTTGTATAAATGTACATTTGAATTCGAGTATAAAGTTATGCACGAATGTAGACAAATTTATTGTAAAATGTTTTGATGTAGCAAAGTTTGTCTGACAGTTTATAAATAAACCTGTAAATATGGTAACACTATTAAAGTAACATTACTATTGAAAATCAACGAAAATTTCGCACAATTGTTCGTAAAATAAACTTAACGAATTAAAAATCAGTGTTCCTTATGGCAAATACCGAAATTTCAACGTCAGATGTGGTCTGGTAAAATAGATGTTTGTAGATACAAAATGCTCGTCTTTATTATTGTTTGGCATATCTTTTCATACGACACATGAACACGTCAATTGTGTTCGTGTGTCGTATGAATAGATATATTCGGGGGAATTAATTGTGGCCACAAATAAATAAAAACGAGCATTTTGTATCTACAAAAATCTTTGTAATCATACCACATCTAGCGTTGAAATTTTGTCTATTGCTATAAGGAACACTGATTGTTAAGGTGTTAACTTTATTTTACAAAATACATAACGAAATTTTCGTTGATTTTGAGCGTTATAGGGACTTTAACGAAATTTTCGTTGATTTTGAGCGTTATAGGGACTTTAAGTAAATGCCATTTAAAAGAGATTGTTGTGCTATCATCGTAGATGTAATTCATTGATGTATAGTGTAAAGAACTGGTGAATCCGATGGAAAATATTAACACGAACAGAGCTAAAAGAGTAAAAGTCACAGTGATTATTACATGATTACTTTTTTTTTTGTTTCGGAAAAGTTTAGAAAACTTTGGCCTAAGATCACCAAAGAAGTATTCTAATTATTCATGAGCGAAGAACTAAGTAAAGGTCGAAAAGTAAGAGATCAAGGTCATAAGGTTTTGTCACATAAAACCATTTTCACAAATGGAAGCCATTTCACATCAAGATCAATGAACACGTGTTTTATTGAAACAAATCGTATTTTAAAATATTTTATTTTATCCTTTAACTCTGAAGGGGTAATGACATGACTAACAAGATGGTGACAGGTATTTTTCGTCGTTGTATACCCTTTATTACTTGTATAATTTGTTTTAATGCCGCTCACGATCCAGCTATAACAGCAAGAAAGTGATTTGCGCTTATTTCGTATTAATATTCGCTCTGTATCTCGATTTTATTCGACGCGAATTTTCTTAGTGGAGCTGTATTTAGGTCATCTCGCTAAGAAATTTCGCTGCGGTTAAAGTCGAGATATAAAGTGAATATAAACACGTTATTAGCGCTAATCACTTTCTTTTCCGATATGGCTGGACATGAGCGGCATTTTTAAGACTTATAAAAGTAATAATGGGTATAAAACGGCGAAAAACTGATGTCTCGGCATGGACGTCGCCATGGTGTTTGTCTAGTGATTATCTCCTCTGTAACTAAAGAACTTAAATATTCATACTTGCATGTTGTTATGAATATACAACTAGAGGGTTATTTCTATAACTTACATTTTAAAGCATGATGTTTATTTTGTTCAAATCGTTATTTTTCGCAAGTTTATATGTCCATTTGTCGCAATCCTTGGGTTGGTTGGTTACTGGTTTTTATCTCTGTCCGAAAGTGCAGATTTCGTTTGTGATTTGTGTGAATTCTGCTACGGATGCTTATACAGTTTCAAATGGATATATCCCAACACCAGACTGCGGATGTATTAAAATGCATGCTCGTTGGTGAATGTAAAGATGCCGTTTACAGGAGGATAACCGCGTTTTACAACTAAGATCGTTGGTCAATAGTGCATGAATTAATTTATGGTCAAGATTACTAATTTTTAACACTCTACCTAATAAATTTCGATTTCGTTGTTGTTTGATGATTTGACCGTTAAAAATATGGTGCACCTGCCGAATATGAAAAGATGTGTTATCGATTCGATTTTAGACCGCTTTTTGAGAAAACACATTAACAGCTGAAATGTATTATTCCTAAATGTAGGCCAACAACGAAGAGGCGAAAATAAATGTCAAAATGTTTGGAGGAGCCTTGCTAATGTGGTGCTAACGAAACTAAAGTTCTGTCCTCGGTGTTTGAAATCGAATGTTTTTCGATTGGCATAAAAAGAACATAATCAAGACTTCGACGAGTAAGATTATCTATTATAAAATTATAAATGTTCCAGGATTATATATTATATTATTCATGATTACGTTAACGTTATTATACTGGTTCTGACAATTCTCAATAGTAATAAAATTAATCATTGCTGTGGATAAATAACTTATTCATGTCCAATGGCATTATTCACAAAAAGTATAACTTAAAAAATGACTTTTAAATCTGTGAATAACGAGACTCCATTATTTCTTCTTTAATTGATGTATTTCAAACCGTTTCTTCATCAAGTACAAATTCCATATAATCGTAATGCAAGGCATCATAAGTCAACTTAGACGTACATGTATATGCAAATATGAATTCAAAATCGTTCTTATATAGTTAAAAACTTGATTACAAATGACAACCTTTGTTAATTTTGAATGAACAAGTATTTTATGCAATTACGAATGATGTTGAAATGCAGTAACTAATGAAATCTGTACTACTTTAACATTACCAGCGCTTGTGATATGCATGTTTCTAATTGTTAAGAGAGAACATTGAACATTTGCACGTTTAATATAAAAACACGCATTGTTTGTATTACATCAATAACGAATAATCTATACAATACACGTATAAAAATCGAAGACACCAAGAACGTTGATATAGGTCGCTAATTTATAAGGTCTTTGCAGTACACAATAAGAAATTATAGGACATGTGAAGCTCCGAAAGCTATTTTACACGCTAGCTACACAGCTTACCTTACATCTTGACATAACTAACACATTTTGTGTATTACCACACGTTTTTGGATTTAATTAAAAAGTTGCGTAATATTGAGTCATTGGCACTTGAGATATTACCCTTTGAACATGAGAACAAATGTTACTTTTTCTCATACTGCTATTTCTTTTGCCATCCGATCTTGACAAAGCTTTTTACTGCTATTATATATCTGTTATATTAGATATTCTGATGGTAAAAAATGCCTATATTTGGATGGCATTTCTATTACTGCTATTTCTTTTGCCATCAGATCTTGACAAAGCTTTTTACTGCTTGTATATATTTTGTTATATTAGATATTCTGATAGTAAAAAATGCCTATATTTGGATGACATTTCTATTACTGCTATTTCTTTTGCCATCAGATTTTGACAAAGCCTTTTACTGCTTGTATATATATGTTATATTTGATATTCTGACGATAAACAAATGACTATATTTGGATGAAAACAACCAACAAGTATTTTCTACATATAAACTTGAAACGTCTGTTATAAAAATGATTTTTTTATTTACGTCTACATAAATCATGTCAAAATTTTACACCAAAAGCAACACTTCAAGTTACTTAGTACAGGGCCATATAAAACCTTTGGTCCTTTTGGTTCCATAAAATAAAAATAGCTATTTTTCTAATAATGGATTCATTATTTAGAAATGTTACTTATAGAGCACTTAATAAACAAGGGAATATAAGATCTAATTAATACATGGGTATAACTAGATTTTTGTGTTGAGGGGGGGGGGGGGATAATTGCATAAACATTGGCTTTACATGAATTAATATATCAGTATTGTGCTTATTTCCATGGCACAAAGCATTAGTTAGTAATCATCAATTTCCTGTTTTATACGTTTGTATTATGATTCGCTCATTCTTGAAAATATGGCAGTCAAGTGGATATTGTTTGCTGTCATTCTGGGCCATCTTGTTGCCTTGACGACGCAGTTGCGTAATCTCAACATTGCTGAAGATATTCTCGTACAAACTATTTAATAAAACTTCAGAGATAAAATTTTATTGTTCATATTAGTATTGTATTGTGAGCGTTTTTTAAATATTGAAGTTGAATTTAAAAAAACTATTTTTGTGCAGCAAATATTGCTTACTTAAATTACCTATAATGGTAAATACTTGTTTTGCAAACGGAAAATCAACGTGATTAAAATGAATCTGTTAAACACTCGATGGCTGTTGTTTTTCATCTGGATTAGCAGCCATCAGTCAGTGATGCAGTGCTTTGGTAAGAACATTTACATTATATAAGCATTCATGTGAGTTTACATGTGCATTATTAAACTGCACAGTAACAAACCGTTCACAGACATTTTACTAGTTCCATTCAAAGCTCATAACTTTATTGCCAACATGTGATGATGATAAAATCAAAATTGATTTTTATTTTATATGATTGTCTTTATTTATTGCATGTTTCATAGTTAACTATAAACAATATATTATCTGACAATTTATTTAAAAATGTGCACATCATTTCATGAAATCTAAAAAAAAGAACTGTAAGGATTTTAATATGTAATTGCAGTATTGCATTGTTTGGTACTGGGCTATGCAGTGGTAATCGCTTGGCCGTTCAAGGTTATCGCTTGGCCGGTCAGTGGTTATCGCTGGGCCGGTCAGTGGTTATCGCTTGGCCGGTTAGTGGTTTTTGCTTCGCCGGTCAGTGGTTATTGCTGGGCCGGTCGATGGTTATCGCTGGGTCGGTGAGCGATTATCGCTTGGATAGGTAATTGTTTTCGCTGGGCCAGTCATTGGTTACCGCTGGGCCAGTCAGTGGTTATCGCTTGGCTGTGAAGTGGGTACCGCTGGGCCAGTCAGTGATTACCGCTGGGCCAGTCAGTGGTTACTGATGGTCCATTCAGTGGTTATCGCTTGGCTGGGAAGTAGTTACCGCTGGGCGGCCAGTCAGTGGGTTATCGCTTGGCTGAGCAGTGGTTACTTCCGTGCCGGTCAGTGGTTGGCTCTGGGCAGGGCAGTCGTTACCTCTGGGCCGGTCAGTGGTTGGCGCTAGGCCGGGCCTTGGTCACCGCTGGGCAGGGCATCGGTTACCGCTGGGTCGGGCAGTGGTTACTGCTGGGACAGGAAGTGGTTTTGATAAGGGCGGGATTTTGTTTGCATGGCCAAACGTTGCTTATCTTTGACTGTAAATGTTATTTTATTGGGATAATCAAACTGTTGAAGACTGGTGTAGATCGGATAAAAATTAAAAAAACATAATGGCATTACTTCGGAAAACAAATGGCAAAAACTCCGGAATGTGTGGCAGAATATGGCCTTTTTGTTGGCGTCTGGTTAGATTATTTATAAGATCTGATGGTAATACACAAACTTTAAAAGTTTGGCAAAGGGTCCATTGAAAAAAGCCCGTATTTTCAAAATCGGACATATTATGCAATATTTTGTTGTTTTGAATAAAATATCATCCGCGAAAACAATCCAAGACACGGTTATAAACAAACTTTGCCAGTTTGTGTTAAAGTAAAGTCTCTACTGCAATTATGGTTCCTTATTTTGGACGGTTATGTACAAAGACAGTGGCCGGTAGGGTCATTTGTTACTCAGGTAAGCTATACGATTGATTTTATATTTTGGATCTTTACAGAGGTTGAAAAGTGGTTCTCGATAGCTAAGTCCCCAGGATACCAGTACATGGTATCCAGAGAAAATCAGACATATGAAGTGTGCAAGACGATTTGCTCTAGGACCTACAACGGATCTCTTGCTAAGATGCGAGCCGATTTTGTAGAAAACTTGAAACCCGCGCTGATGACAAATTTCACGTATAAAGCATGGACAGAGTGGGAATCGGACACAGCATGTCATATCATGAAAGTTACACCAACGGTTGTAAGATCATATCCAGATATCAACTGCTCCCATCCGGCGATCTGCATTTGTGAAAAATTAACACCAACAACAGGTAACACGATACACAAATAAACCTAACATAAACAAAATAATCTTTAGTCACACATTTGTGTCATCCATTTGAACAAAAAATCAAAGATAATGCTTTATTTTATTATTGTGTTCCTGTTATCATTTAAATATGCGAAGCCTTAATTTATTAAATATGTTCTTAAAATTATAATTTCAGGTCAAGTTTTAAAAGGAGCTATAACTTTTATTAAATGAAACATGGTAGTTTGTAACTATTAAACATGTTCAAAGTGCTTATAGAGAATACTAGGTTAGCGTTGAATACAGAGAAGTTTATGTTGTAAGGCTTAGAACGCCGGGAGCGCGAGCCTTGACGAGCGCTTTCGGTGTTCGAGCCGAGCAACATAAACTTCTCTGTATTCAACGCTAATCCTAGTATTGTATTTATCCCATTTGATTTTTTTTTTGTAACGTGACATTTAACATAAATAGATCTAATAACCTTAACAATAATTTTAATTCAGTCTTAAAAGCGCTTAAAATCTAACGAATGAAACCATGCGTAGTGATATAAATGTTTTTGTTCTGGTACGCAAAATAGTCTTTAAAAATTCACACACAAACTGTAAAACAACTAAAAATATTACCGTATGCCTCGATTCAATTTTACGCAGTATCCGAATTGTAACACATTACGACCGCAAAAAGATTTTACTTTACTATAATTCATTTTATTTTCGAAAGAAAATGATCAAAATCCAATATGGCGGCGGTTGCCTCCTGACAAAATGATGTTGGCGTCCATGTTAAAATCATTTCCCCGAGAACAGGGAACGACAAAAGTACAAAAAAAGCAAAACACGTTCGAACTAGTATTTTACCTTTAATTATCCTTTAAAATCCATCTAATAATCCATTTAACTCAATAATTGACGATTTTGCATCTAGGGTCTTTAATTATTATTTTAGCATTATAGTTAAACAAAGACCCTTATGCCATCCTATCACTATATTCAAATGAGTTTACGAACTCAATAAACTTTCTTCCTCGTTACACGTTACGTCATGTACTGTACATTACTGCTGTTAAAATGAACCGGAGCAGTTTATCAAATAATAGCCGTTGGTAAACTCGGTTGCATTTGCAGATTTCTGCATTCAAACATAATTATGTTTAAACTTGCACAATTTTTTATTTGTCTATGGTAAATGCGCTTATTGTACAAGAAAATAATTTAAGATATAAATACACAGAGTATGAAAACATTCCATTACACAACAAATAAATGAGTGTATAATACGCCTGTACAAAATGGGACGTTCCGAATTCCATTGTGGCGCTATTTTTACCATCTTATACTTTACACAGCTCTATGCCTAACGTGAATTAAATCGGAAAGCAAATATTGCAGATTATTTATGAATTGTGCGATATTTGTATGGCTTGTTGTACATTCTTAAACCTCAAAAGTATGTGCATGTGTTATAAACAATGCACATAACACGAAATAAGAAAAATGTGATAAATTGACAATTAAAATTTGTCGATATTCAGTACATGTACATGTGAAATAAGTTGCGTTTATAATAAATCGTCAATTTATTTTTATTTATTTTTTTTTTGGGGGGGGGGGGGAGAAATGATGCAATAAGTATTATTTTCAGCCGATTCATCATTATACGGATGGCGAAAAATTATGTCATATGACTAGATTTAAAGGTTGAAGGTCGTATAATTTTGAAGCTAAAGTTTTCTCGCATTTTAGCGCATATCGCATGACGTCATTTGAAAAGTAGTCCTTGCACGCGACAGGTATATTCCACAGTGTTGAAGACAGGCTAGTATATTCCACAACGTGTTATACCGTCAATGTCGCGTTGAAAATGGGATAAAATACATTACTATGTCAGTCTTTTCTTAGTTAGTTTGACAGTAGTCTCGTATATTATTCCACTTTGATAGTAAAGTGCATGATTTCTATTTGTAATTAAAGATAGTGACATATTTAATGTCTCAATAAACTGTTTCAGTAATCACAATATAGTTAATTGAACTTTAACATTTATAAGATTAAAATAGTACATAATTCATCTAAAATACTCGTCACAGCTTTCAACATAGTCCTGTTACCTTATATTTTGACCCATCTGACAAGTTTGAATTTTTTATTGAATATAAGAGACAGTATATGTTGCATGCTATCATTAACCTGGAGTACAAAGGGACATAATTCTGCTTAATTGCAAGTCAGAGTCATGGGCCATAACCAGGGGCATCACATAGGTTATACATTGATATACAATTAAATATATAATAAAACATGAATTGTATAAAATTTCCAAAAGGAAATGTTATCCCAGCCATTAAAAAAGATTATAAGTTACACTGGAATCGCATAAGATATAAATTATTAAAAAATTAAATTTATAATACAAAATTTAATCATATAAAAGCTCATAATAATACATTAATTATATATAAATTATATATTATAAAAAAATCCCAGCCGTTGAAAATATGTTTTTTAATAGTGTTATATACTGAAATTTAATTAGTCCGCTTGTACTGAAAACAAACCATTATATGAAACTGACTATATTATGGACTACAATAATAAGCGTTTATGAATTGGAGAAATGTAAGCCATAGTCGCAGTCTTTAATGGTTATATTTAAGCAACAATGGGTACAACAACAACACCACAACCATCCAGCATGATCAAAACAATGCTAACAACAACAACAACAACTGTTACCTCGCATCAAGCAGGGATTCCAGTAGCAACATCCAGTGGAACTACTCCCAGATCTTTGGACAGATGTGAAGAGAAGGGCTCACAGTGTCAGTAAATGTTATGTTTCACATAAGATAATACACATTTGAATATATGTTAAGTATTAAAGTGTAGGTAGGTTTTAATGTGCCCGAAAAAAAAGATAAAAAATAATTTTGACAATGTGGATAATAAAGTTAGAAATTGTAATATAGATGCCTAAATGAACAATTTGCTTACAATACAAATAAAGGGCTTTGAATAACTTTTGAGTACTAGAAGTTTTCCATTCATGGTCTTTGATCTTGATGTTTTTTCTTATAGTGTTTGGAAGTTTCGACATTATTCCATACACATATACATAACCACCTTTCTCTTACATTGGAAATAGATTACAACCAACCGTCTTGAAATGCCAGTCATGAAAATCCATGCGATTCTATACATTGTCTTGAAATGCCAGTCATGAAAAGTCATGCGATTCTATAAAACTTGTATTTGAGTCGCGCTCTAGAGGCTTTATACATTTGCGTAAAGTATTGTCCGTGATTAGCCTGTGTAGTCTACACAGGCTTATCAGATCAGGGTCGACGCTGTAAATCTTAAATATATTTAGATCTTTGAAACGAAATACAAAACATGCGGTATGTATGACCCAGATTAGTCTGTTCAGTCCGCACACTTAACGCGCATGTATTTAGTCCTGTCACTTAAGCACATGTATTAAATCCTGTCACTTAAGCACATGTATTAAATCCTGTCACTTAAGCACATGTATTAAATCCTGTCACTTAAGCACATGTATTGAATCCTGTTTTCCCAGAGCGATTATTTGTTCAGTTTAAACATTCTATACATAGATGGTGACGCCACTACGTTATTGTCACCTCTATACTAAGACGAATCACATTTTCCTGGTTTGAGGAATTATGCTTCCGCCAACGTAGTTCTGCGTAGGAATGAAAATGTTTATAATAAAGGAAAAATCTTTTTTTTTTCTTGTGTGTTTAAAACAGAATGTTGTTTAAAGAAATGTTATTTAATTTTATTATTTTATTTATTTATTATCTTTATTTTTTTTTCTACATCCAACACACCTTCACCAAACACAACAAACACAGCGCAACACACATCTACATCCAACACAACTGCACCAAACACAGCGCAACAAACATCTACATCCAACACACCTGCACCAAACACAACAAACATAGCACAACAAACATCTACATCCAACACACCTGCACCAAGTTCAACAAACACAGCGCAACAACCATCTACATCCAACACACCTACACCAAAAACATCAAACACAGCGCAACAAACATCTACATCCAACACACCTACACCAAACACAACGCACACAACGCAACAAACATCTACATCGAACATACCTACACCAAACACACCAAACACAGTGCAACAAACGTCTACATCAAACACACCTACCACTCTCACTAACAACGCAGCGCTACAAACAACCGCATCAATCCCACCTACTAGAACTTCAATCAACACTGAAAGTCGATGGATTCGGGACAATCTCATTGAGTATTTCGTCAACTACAATAACTTAACACTCTCCGAAGCACGGGCATTCTGCAAGATGTCAAACGCGACGCTGGTTGCGTTTCTGGACGCATATCAGTACTTTAAGCTTACCGGCAGACTTAAACTTGAAGCGGCTGGATATTGGATCGACGGTAAGACGATAACTTCCAGGATTTACCCACGAAATAATTTTTTTTTTCGGTTTGTTTACGAGTATTTTCAGTCTCGTTGCATTTGGAATTTATTTTGATGTCGTTATCTTAAGTTGGTTAATTGTCAATTATCAAAATGCCAAAAAATGGAAATACAAATAAAATTACCATATAATTGTTTAAACTGTAAATTTGAAAGAGTTTAGTATTAATAGCATTTTCCAAACAGATACTGATCTGTAAACATGATTACAATATAATATCGTTGCAATAAATGTCCATTATGAAATCGGAATTTAAAAAATAAAATAATTTCTCAATATATGTACTGTAAAAGCATAGTAAAACATGTATTAGACAAAAGTGTATACATCTACTGAAAACACTTATAACAATACTTAATATTTATATATTTCTTGAGTGGCAGGTAAATACAAATATATTTTGAAAACATCAAAATATGAAATATTAATTCAATAGATTAGTTGAAAATATTATGTTTTTACCCCAATGTTCCGGCATGTATTTCAGGCGCCATGCCTGTTGACAACTCTACGTGTCTGAAGTTGAACACATCTGAAGGCAGTCTTCAGTCAAGTGACTGCAGTGAACTGGCCTACAGTATCTGTAACAGATTTGCATTCCAAAACAACATTTCACAGGTACACAAATGCACTAACACTTGAGTGTGTAATAGTTGGGACAAGTATCCGTCAATGTTGCAGTAGGAAGGTGTAAACAGAAATTTTATTTAAAAGAGCGTGCATTACTCACTTATTTTGAATGCCATACATGGGTCGTAAAAGTGCAGCTCAAACTGACCTTAATAGTGTAATGTAATTAGTGAAACACGTGCTCAAACAAAAAAAGAAGGTTTGATAAATTACAAGCGTGAAATTTATGCTAATTATGTTAATTAAGTTCATGCAAAACAGATTAATTTTGTCGGACTATAATAAACACATCATATTGTCAAATCGTACAGAAAATAACAATGTATGCAAGTTCATGTAACCGACCAATCGAAATGTATATAATTTTATAAGAAAGATAGAATTCATATCTTATTGGCTCAGAACAAGATTGTTATGCTGTGTTTTCTTATTCCCTCATAAAGGAAAAATATTAAACTTATAAATTATGTTTTAATATAAATAAGAACTGAAAACAATAAAAAAATATTAATATTAATTAGTTATTTTCACTAAATATTATAAAAAAAATATATGAATTAACCATCTTGTCCTACAAAAAAATGGGACATATCTAAAAATTTCTTTAAACATTTATTTAACAGAATCCTATATCAAACTAGCCTGAAGACTGAATATCAACTCTTATATCGATCTCATATCAAGAATGAATATACTTCACAGGTTCTGGAGCGACCAGAGTTTGTTGAGATGATTCGAGAGATGACAATTGTGAAAAACATGACGTCAATGGCAACGAGAAAACTGACGTCTGCTGAAGACAAGAGGACCGTTGCTAAGGTCGGCGGAACTGTCGCCATTTGCATAATGGCGGGATTATTCTTGATTATCTTCTTGAGCGATTGTTCGCGGATACTGAAAACACTTTTTAAGTAGAATGACTTAATGCCTGTGCATAAATAAACAGGCATAAATTATTTACGAAGAAAGTGCTTATTTCTCTGATTGCATGACTGGTAGATATGCAGTTATATAAATAAAAGATAAGTGATTGAATGAATGTTGTTTTAACAATGTTATATCCATGCTTATAGTATTTTGTGTATTTATATGTGTATAGTGCATGCATTTGTAGTCTGGCGGTTTCTAAAACACTGAATCAAATTGTAACTAGAAATGGCGCGGCAGAGGCTGACGCGTATCCCCACGCCGCATGTTTGACCCACGGGGCGCCCCAGGGTTGATAATAGGGCATGCATAGTTGAGATTGACCGTATTGTCATAAGATGTGTTCAGTATCAATTGGAAGTAAGTCGGTGTAGAAATGAAGAATTTATAGTAAAAGGCAATTTTGGGTGGGCGTGGTCTATGTGGGCGAGGGCGCCCCATGGTTGGTAATGGGGCCATGCATAATTGAGATTGGCCGTATTGTCATAAGAGATGTTCTGTATCAATTTGAAGTAAATCGGTGTAGAAATGAAGAAGTTATAGTAAAAGGCAATTTTGGGTGGGCGTGGTCTATGTGGGCGGGGGTGCCCCAGGGTTGGTAATGGGGCCATACATAGTTGAGATTGACCGTATTGTCATAAGAGATGTTTGGTATCAATTTGAAGTAAATCGGTGAAGAAATGAAGAAGTTATAGTAAAAGGCAATTTTGGGTGGGTGTGGTCTATGTGGGCGGGGCGCCCCAGGGTTGGGAATGGGGCCATGCATAGTTGAGATTGACCGCATAGTCATAAGAGATGTTCAGTATCAATTTGAAGTAAATGGGTGTAGAAATGAAAAAGTAAATGCAAAATAACAGCAATGGCGCGGCAGAGGCCGACGCGTATCCCCACGCCGCAGGTTTGACCCAGGGGCGCACCAGGGTTGGTAATGGGGACATGCATTGATGAGATTGACCGTAGTGTCATAAGAGAAGTACAGTATCAATAAGAAGTCAATCGGTGTAGAAATGAAGAAATCATAGTAAATGGCAATTTGGGGTGGGTGTGGCCTATGTGGGCGGGGCGCCCCAGGGTTGGTAATGTGTCCATGCATAGTTGTGATTGACCGTATTGTCATAAGAAATGTTCAGTATCATTTTGAAGTGAATCGGTGCAGAACTGAAGAAGTTAATGCAAAATAACCTAAAAACCTGGCCCAACTCCAACCCCCACAACTTTTGACCCAGGGGTCAGATCAAAATTCCAAATAGTGCAGGGTCGCACATATGCTCATAGCTACCATGTGTGTAAGTTTCAAGGTTCTAGTGCTTATAGTGTAGGAGGAGATGGTGGCCAGGACGGACGGACAGACAGACGGACGGCGGAGATAACCACAATATCCCCACGCTTTTCAAAAAGCGTGGGGATAATAACATAGAATTAATGAACTGTTCGCAATGGGTTGATTACTGAGTTAAAATATGACTGAGCCACGTTGTGTCCTCAAACCCTTTTTAAATTTTCTTTTTGCGATACTGATACACAGCTACAATGTGTTAATTGAGAATGATTGAGAATGTCTTTAATTGCCATTAAAATGAATATTGTGTCTTAAAGGTATATGTGTATGTTGATGTTTAGTGTAATATTGCAGTGCCTTTGGCCTTCACTTTTCCTTGGACAAAATACAGCTTCGCTTTCTTACAATGCAGATCTCATTCAATTTTCATCAGCAAGAAAATAAATGACCCGCACTCTAGGGAAATGAAGCTTAATGCACTAGCAGAAAGTTTCGTCCCAGATTAGCTGGTTAAGTATGCACACGCTAAATCAGGGACGACACTTTTCGCCCAAACTGTTTTTAACATTAGAAAGGTGTTCCTTAATACGAACAATTCCATACACACGGAAAATGACGCCTCTGATTAGGATGTGTGTAGCGCCGTTAAATGTCGCATCGCCGTTATATGTCGTAGGCTACGAGATTTGTCGCAACGTTGACGATAAATGTCGCAAGGAACGATAAATGTCGCAAATCCTACTGACGATATATGTCGCAACTTTAACGATAAATGTCGCAAAAATTTCAACTGCCGATATATGTCGCAACATTAACGATAAATGTCGCACATCTTTGTAAGTCTTATTAAAAACGAAAACTTGAAGTAAAATGACTGAAACTTTACGGTTAGATTTAGATTACCCGACGAGGTTCTTTGAGCCGACTTCCACGAGAATGGTCAGTTTTTAGTTAGTATTGTCCGAAATGGTCAATTGTGGTCAGTTTTTTCCATAATTGTCAGTTGCGGTCAGTATTGTCCGAAATGGTCAGTTGTGAACAATATTGACCCAATCAATTCTTATAATTCTTGGCTCGAGTAGCCAGTTGTTTATTTCCCTGTGCTAAATGGACTGCTGTTATCACTTTCCGCCTGAATTGCATTTTTGCTTAGAAGAGACTTCCTTGAAATTAAAAATACCATCAAAGCGGAAAGTGTCGTCCCTGATTAGCCTGTGCGAACTGCACAGGCTAATCTGAGATGACACTTTACCCACATGCATTAAGCCCAGTTGTCTCAGAACACGACTCAATTATACCCTGTTTTGTTAGTCAGTTACGGTTAACGGTCCAGATACATCTTCAAGAGCTATGTTGTGAGAGAACAATCTCCACACTTCCTGCCACGCATGTCAAATTTAAACCTCAATGTCGAGCGAAATGATAAAACAAATCTTTTTGAAAACACGGTGCAATTTTATGCCACAATACATTATTTCCTTGATTGCAGCTAACCTATCAATCATTATTGCACATCTTAATAAGGAATAATATTGCATGGTGAAAACAAATTAAAAATATGGATTTATAATGTTTCCGGAGTATTTCAGGTTTCCGTCAATAATTAAGAAGTGAGTGTTTTGATTATGATTTGCAGAAATAACTTAATGAAATTGTTGTTATCCGACAATGACTTGCGAGAATGATTTGCGAAGTTGATTAAAGTTTTGGCAGCGTGTTTGCGTTTTTTTCTCACTTTTGTTAAATCATAAATACTGTTTCCATCAACACTATAAATATATACTGGAAAAAACGTTTGGCTTAGTTAAGATTCTGCAAAAATCCTTCTTAAATCTTGTTGATGCTTTATTCATATTTTTTTTTTGTTTCTTGCAATGGGTGGTTTAATTATTCTTAAACAGAAGGGTAATATAAAAGCAAATCAAGATATTAAAAAAAATAAAAAACGTAGGATTAGCTCATTGTTAAACTATAATAACTTAACTTTAAAATTAATTCGCTAATTATTAGCTAAATATCGAACCTTATGAAAAAAAATAAACTGGCATACCAATACGTTTCAACAATACATAAGAAAAGTTAGTGACGCTGTGAGTATGCAAGTTTAGTCTCTGAAAATATCGAACAATTGCTGTCATCTTCAAAAGGTGTATAACAGGCTAAGGCAAGTAACGTGTTCCTTAAGTCCACCTTAGACATTATTATTGCTTTAGACACTTCATGGGCTGGTACATTAACCATGTCGTGAATGGTTTCGACCAGGAAATAGCGTGTCACGGCAATGGAAAGGCTTTAAGTGATTTGGATTTAATAGCGATATCGTTATGCACGAGAGAAGGATGGCCACACTTGTAAGCCTAACCTGAAAATAGAGTTTGTCGATTAGTATTTTTTTTTCACTTTAATTGTATATTTATTACTCTATTCATACAGTAAAATGTTATATTTATTTGCAACCAATAAAAATGCAAATGGTTTATTATCCCTACGCATTTCGAATAAAAAGTGGGGATTATGTGGTTATCTCCGCCGTCTGTCCGTCCGTCCGTCCGTCCTGACCACTATTTCCTCCTACACTATTATCACTAGAACCTTGAAACTTGCACATATTGTAGCTATGAGCATATGTGCAACGGTGCACTATTTGGAATTTTGATATGACCCCTTTGTCAAAAGTTATGGGGGTCAGGGTGGGGCCGGGTCAGAGATTTTCCTGCGACCGCGATTCGAAAAAGGCTCATTACTACTGTGTCCCTTCATATATTGCTTTCATATTGGTATACATGTGTATCTAAACAACACCATTCGCATACAATTGTACCCCTGTGACCTTGGCCTTTAACTTGAGGTAAGCATTCAGGTTTCGAAATCTGCGACCGCGATTCGAAAAAGGCTCATTACTACTGTGTCCCTTCAGATATTGCTTTCATATTTGGTATGCATGTGAACCTGGACAACACCTTTCCATGCGCATGAAATGTTTGACCCCTGTGACCTTGACCTTGAACTTGAGGTCAGCGTTCAGGTTTCGAAATATGCGACCGCGATTCGAAAAAGACTCATACCTTCTTTGTCCCTGCAGATATTGCTTTCATATTTGGTACGAATGTGTATCTGGGCAACACCTTTTCATGCGCATGAAATGTTTGAACTTGGGGTCCGCGTTCAGGTTTCGAAATCTGCGACCGCGATTCAAAAAAAGCTCATAACGTCTGTGTCCCTTCGGATATTGCTTTCATATTTGGTACGCATGTGTATCTGGACAAGACCTTACCATTCGCATAAAACTTTTGACCCCGAAGACATTGACCTTGAACTTAGGGTCCGCGTTTAGATTTTGAAATATATTATGTGGTTATCTCGGCCGTCTGTCCGTCCGTCCTGGCCACTATCGCCTCCTACACTATTAGCACTTGATCTTTACTTACACACATGGTAGCTATGAGCATATGTGCGACAATGCACTATTTGGAATTTTGATCTGACCCCTGGGTCAAATGTTATGGGAGTTGGGGTGGGGCTAGGTCACAGATTTTCACTCATTTTTTATGTCATATTTTACATTAACTTATTAATTTACTTCAAATTGATACTGAACATTTCTTATGACAATACGGTTAATCTCAACTATGCATGGCCCCATTACCAACCCTAGGGCGCCCCTGGGTCAAACATGCGGCGTAGGGATACGCGTCGGTCTGTGCCGCGCCATTTCTATATTTGATATATATTCATGTGTCAAGATTATACGGTCCAACAAGCGAATGCTTTTTATGTTAATTCCCATATGTACCTATAGCTCTGTCATTGCCTGTCATAACTGCGGTTCAACAAAGAATTAAACGGAATAAAAAAATATTCGACGAAATGCTGTCGAGAAATGTAGGCAGTATACTTTTTACTGATTGGTTGGGGTATACAATAGAGTATATGAGAAGTTAAGGGATGTCAAATGCCGTTCGTTCTTATAATATATTTTAGTTTATAAAAACGTGTATCGCGTGCAGCGTATATCCATCTGAAGCATTATTATTGCAGCTGACTCTTTGTTAGATGGTTCATTAACCCCGTCGTAAATGGATTCATCCAGGATATTGTGTATCACGACAACATATTCAAACTTATTTTTCCCTTAACCGTACTATAGTGAATATATCCATCGGATTAATGAAGGAAGTGATGGTCAAAATTTAGTTGTGCTACTTAGTTCTTTGATTAATACTTCTTGTAACTATTAATAAAAGGCTGTACGAACCAAATACACTTTTGGTTAATGTTTATATATAAAATGGCCCTTTTATCCGGCTAATTATTTTTAACGATAACTTTGAAAGTGTGTTATAATGCATGTAAACGTATTTAATCAGTCAAAAAAACTCTATCTTCATCACAAATTCTAGTTAAATATACAGAACGATAATAATCAGAATATGTCTTTTTAAAAACGGACCTTCATCACTTCTTAAAAGCAGAATGTTGTATATTTTTCGATACAAAACCTTTACTTACACAACTGAAGATTAATATGATACTGAATTATCGATTAAGAAGCGCGAAACAATGAATGTAAGTAACATAAATCTTAATAGGCAATACTCGGTTATTATATATTTAAGGGCTTACTGGTTCTTTTTCGGTTACACCTCAATAATATTTTCCAATGCAAAAATTGTCGCTGCTGGTAACTGCTTTTGTTTTAATATCAAAATAAAAATGAAAATCCTTTGATTTAGTGGATAAGTCAAATGCTGTCTTTAATACACTCTGCATACAATTGTATTCGTTTTACATAGATTTCTACATGTTTAAACAATTCTATTAAATAAATGGATACATATCGATAGACACGGACTCATACAATGAAGCAAAACTGCTGGGAACTGCAATTGCATTCCTTTTCTGGTTCCATACCTTTTATTTGTTAATAATGAAATATTACACCTTAACGTACTTTCATCATATCTGTCCACGAAAGATGAGATAATCAATTTGTCGACTATTATATGTTAAAAGACCAAACGCATTTGCACCAGTTTTGAATTCATATAACGCGTACATTCGATTAGTTTTTATATTAATTCTAGACCAAAACACTAACAACGCTGTCGGTAAAACATTCAATTAATACTTCGCTCGGTAATTTTTGTTCCACACAATATTTAATCAATAATCATACTACCATTTAATATGCATTTGCTCCAAACTGACAGCAAAAAATGAGATATTTATCAAGGGACATTAATGTATTCTTTTCATACTCGCTCAACGCCAGTCTGTAGGTGTTATCGACATTAATAATTGCATAATAACATTACATAAAAACTAACATAAAATATTCAATACAATTTTATCGTTATTTGTGTTGCTGTAATAATGTTACAGTTTTATCACATCTTACAACATTTGGCCAATCTTGATAATTGTTTTGGGTTAACCAACCCTTGGCATTCGATTTTAAGGCCCCAAATATGCACATTTTAATATAAAAAAATCTTGGCTGATTTAAGGGGGGGGGGACGCACGCCGCTTCCGCCCTTCTAAATCCGCCCTTGCCAAGGTCCCAAAATGTTTAGGGGAACACCAAAACGACACATTTGTTTCACAACTGTGAATATTGGAAAATAATCTGGTGAAAATAACATAAATGGAATAAAGAAAAATGACATAAATATATTTCGATTTCTATGAAGAATTGTCGTTTGTATCTTTTTGTCAATGACAACAGTAATGCATGTGTCGCTTTAGAGACTTTTTTCAGCTACTGAACTAATCTTATCGCCGTACAAGAATATTGAGTGGACACAGACCCTAGTGCAAGCCTTTCTTCAAATTTAGGTAGGAAAATCGGATAGCATGTTCAGTTAACTGGTAATTACGAACGACACGGAGTCCTTGTCATTTGAGCCTGATTACTGACGTTGGGTGTAAAGCCGTTCACAGAGTAAAGTGAGCTGTATTCGGCGATAATTTGACTATGGGTTTAGTATCTGATGCATTGTGCAGCTGAACGACCACCCGTTTAAGAAGAGAACCCGTAATTCCTGGCAGTTTTCATAGAAAGGCATTTTCCTTTGCCGGCCCCATAATTACCCAAAGAGCTGAGCACAGAGGTTGGGACCAGAGGTCCCGGTGTGATCCTGGATCGATGATTCTATCCAAGAACATTCGCCTTCTATCGCTGATTCAAATATGGCAAAGCTGTCAGTCTCCAGCAGAAATACCGAGGTATTCACATGTTGTTCTACCCAGTACCCAGACGGTTCCTGTCAGACTGACCTTATATAACCAAACTTGTCGAAACGGCCTTAAACCCAAAGCAAAGACTTACGGGCCCCTCGCTTTTCCGATTTCCGACCAATTTAAAACAAGGATTTTGTCATTTTTGACTACAGCTTAACGTTTTTGGTCGAAAATGAATAAATATGACCGCTTCGGTCGATCTTCACCGCAGCTGACAATTATGGACAATACTGACCACAACAGACCATTTCGGACAATACTAACTAAAAAGTGACCATTCTGGTGGAAGTCGGCCCAAATAAACCTCGTCGGTTAATCAAGATCTAACCTTAAAGTTTTAGTAATTTTTACTTCAACTTTTCATTTTAACATGACTAACAAAGGTGTGCGACATTTATCGTTAATGTTGCGACATATATCGGCAGTTGAAATTTTTGCGACATTTATCGTTAAAGTTGCGACATATATCGTCAGAAGGATTTGCGACATTTATCGTTCCTTGCGACATTTATCGTCAACATTGCGACAAATCTCGTAGCCTGCGACATATACCGGCGATGCGACATTTAACGGCGCTACAATGTGCGGTCTGTACAGGCTACTATTGGACGATACTTTTCTAAAATTATGCAATTTTATCTTGATAATCTTTATGACAGCACCGCTTTCTTTCGATGAATAGCTCATTCAACATCAATCAACAAGAACCGTGTATTCCCCGGACATTGTTTGAAGTGTTCACGTCAAATAACTAAGAACCGTATATTTCCCGGACATTGTTTGAAGAGTTCACGTCAAGTAACAAAGAACCATATATTCCCCGGACATTGTTTGAAGAGTTCTCGTCAAATAACTAAGAACCGTATATTCCCCGGAAATTGTTTGACTTTACGTCAAATAACTAAGAAACGTATTTTCCCCGGACATTGTTTGAAGAGTTCACGTCAAATAAATAAGAACCGTATATTCCCCGGACATTGTTTGAAGACTTCACGTCAAATAACTAAGAACCGTATATTCCCCGGACATTGTTTGAAGAGTTCACGTCAAATAACTAAGAACCGTGTATTCCCAGGACATTGTTTGAAGAGTTCACGTCAAACAATTAATCTTTTATTCATTCTCAATAATCTGTCAAGGAATTATAAAATATTGATCGAATCAGCAATATCTAGCTATTCTATTTAAAGCCTGGGAGCAATAACAAATTCCTTTGCGAACCAGCAATTTTTTTTAAATATAATACCCGTCATATGTCGGCTGTTTGTATATGGATTTCCTGTTCCAATTTTGTAAAACATCACTAAGCTTTCGTTATTGATTACTTAAAAATCATAAGCAAACACTGCTGTGTGAGAACTGTAGCATTTCAGATAAATTTACATGACTGAAATTTTCATATTAAAAATCAGGCATTGATAACAAGTTCAGTTGGTATACTGGGGATATCCGGTATTATTTTAACATGAATTTTTACATCCATATTTTAATAATTATTACAAAATCTTTCCAGACGACTTATTATTGTTTTCCTTATTAAAAAATAGAAGTAAACATGATACAACATTAAAACATTAAACATAATATCATATTTTTATAAGTTATCTTTTTTTAAATAAACTTCCTTCTTCAATTGCAAAGATAAGTGAAACCAACGTACGCCTGTGTCGAACTGGTTCCGTTATCTCAAACTCATTCATATCTACACAATACATAACGGCCAATGTCCCAACTACCTTCTTCCACAAACAGTTCATAAACAGTCCTCTCAAAATCTTAGAACGCGGACGACTAAACTATTTCATCAAGAAGAACTTGACTTTATTCACGCTCGTTTCTACCATCTGCTATTTATCTATTGAATTCCTTACAAATTGATATCCGAAACATTGACACCATTTTACAATTTTAATCTTCACTGAAGCAATTATTTAATATTAGCGATGAGAATCCACAGTACTTTTATACCGGATATAGAAACTCATCAATTTACATGCCCGTTTAAGAAATAATTGCAGCAACTTTAGGTCTAACCCTTTTTCCATTATGTATGTATGGACCAAATGCATACATTTGTATGAATGTCATGCTTTTTGGAAATAAACTATGTTTAAAGTAACTAGTTCCTACATTATATTGACAACCCGGTCAATGGATCCTACATTGGTTACTTCAATAAGATGTCAAACGTAAAACATAGTACATGCCTATCAAGATATCTACTGTAATTAGCCGACCATTCAACATACCAAACTTAGTAACATTTAGCCGATTATCAATATTTTTTGGATAGCAGCAACTGCTTAAATGCTGTTAGCGCTTCACACTCATATATTACTGAGTCATAATCTATCTTTTCGCGTGTGAGGGATGATTTGTAGAGGAGAAATAGGCTAGTTTAATCGGACCCGTAACCTTAGCCTCTTAGCATTCTCATGATCTGTATATTTCTCAAGTCCCGCTTTGCAAAATATTTGAAGCACTGAGCGAATGTATGTTTCTTATAAAATCACAATCCTAAAACTTGCATCACTATTTAGAAATAATTTTGGCGCCGTCTAAATGTACGTCCATATCGTGATCATTTTCGTTGCCAGACAACACACTTGTGTTTTTAACCGGTTATTATTTGAATTCCGTTTCGGCATCCCATTTAAGAAAGCGCATTGCGTTTGCAGGCTTGACCGATTTGACTCTATTACATATGTGATAGAGTGTTCCTCATTTTGGGATATGGCCATGCCGGTGTTCCATTGCCATTTAAGAACATCATGGATCCTCTTTGAGTAATTGCCTGATGGACCCCCTTTGAGTCATTGCCTGATGGATCCTTTTTGAGTAATTGCCTGCTGGATCCTATTTGAGTCATTGCCTGATGGATCCTCTTTGAGTTATTGCCTGATGGATCATCTTTGAATCATTGCTGTATCAGAGAGTTCCCTATCTATCATGACTAGTTTATGTCGACCACTGGAACAGTGTCCACTGATACCGCATTCAGCTAGCATTGTAAGTATATCAACACCCCATATTAAATCACAGGCGGTGTTCAGCTAGCATTGTAAGTATATCAACATCCCATATTAAATCACAGGCGGTGGTTAAATCGAAAATGAGCTTATACGGATTTCCTTCGATGTTCTCCAAACATGATATACTGGCAGTGATGAAAGAGGCTAGCTGGGTCCAAACATGATATACTAGCAGTGATAAAAGCGTGCTAGCTGTATCCAAACATGATATACTGGCAGTGATGAAAGCGTGCTAGCTGGGTCCAAACATGATATACTGGCAGTGTTGAAAGCGTGCTAGCTGGGTCCAAACACGATATACTGGCAGTGATGAAAGCGTGTTAGCTGGGTCCAAACATGATTTACTGGCAGTGATGAAAGCGTGCTAGCTGTATCCAAACATGATATACTGGCAGTGATGAAAGCGTGCTAGCTGGGTCCAAACATGATATACTGGCAGTGATGAAAGCGTGCTAGCTGGGTCCAAACACGATATACTGGCAGTGATGAAAGCGTGTAAGCTGGGTCCAAACATGATTTACTGGCAGTGATGAAAGCGTGCTAGCTGGGTCCAAACATGATATACTGGCAGTGATGAAAGCGTGCTAGCTGGGTTCAAACATGATATACTGGCAGTGATGAAAGCGTGCTAGCTGGGTCCAAATATGATATACTGGCAGTGATGAAAGCGTGCTAGCTGGGTCCAAACATGATATACTGGCAGTGGTGAAAGCGTGCTAGCTGGGTCCAAACATGATATACTGGCAGTGATGGAAGCGTGCTAGCTGGGTCCAAACATGATATACTGGCAGTGATGAAAGCGTGCTAGCTGGGTCCAATCATGATATAATGGCAGTGATGAAAGCGTGCTAGCTGGGGTTTCCTTCGATGTTTTCCAAACATGATATACTGGCAGTGATGAAAGCGTGCTAGCTGGGTTTTTTGTTCCGAAAGTCAGACAATACGTCAGACAATACGTTTCAGAATATGGCTGCATATTAGGTAGAATTTATTGGGCGACAGGATATTTTTTTGTACTTACTAGGTTATCACAGTGACCGGCGCCCATTCCTGTAGTATTTTTATGTCTCGTGGCGGGGTCCTTCCTGGTGCCAATTGTATGTTTTAGTTCCGAAAGTGTAAAACAAATATTTAACGCAGAATTGTTATCCACAGGCTCGTCCATGTTTTTCTGTTACTCAAAATGGTTTTGATATTCCAAAGTTTCCGATGGTAAATTCGAGTAACAAGAAGCAGGTGTTTAAGGCTTAATACAAAATGAGCACTGTCTGTGTGGCTTATAACAATTTTGCCTTGATATTAAAGAAACGGTAAAAGTGTTTTTGGATTTTCTTTAATTCTGTGAATAGTTTGCATAGTATAGTGTGTTTTTTTTACATCTGCTTTATAACAGAGCTGTGCTGGTAAAGCTATCAAAATAACATGCTTTGATTTGCTTTAAAGAAACCTATATTTGTGTAGTTTCGGGATTGTTTTCTTGGTACATTCATTAATTAATAATGTGCTAATCTGTCCACATATGGTCATACGGTTTTCGAGTGCTTAACATTTGTCCCAAGACTGGGTTATCATTTATTCTGTTTCTTAATTGTCGACCAAATTATGTCAAACATACTTTGCTAAAATATGATATTTCTAAATATTACTTAAACATTCATTTGAAACATTTATTGTGGATCACAAGAAGTTGTTTGTGCGTGTTCTCGGTTGCTTTTTAATATAACTGTCAAAGGAAAATCAAACTGATAAAAATGCATCTATTGTATGCTCTATGGTTGCCATTCTTCATCTGGATAAGCGGTCCAAAATCAGCGCTGCAGTGCCTAGGTAAGAAAATTTACATTACGTGCCTATTAAAGTTCAAAGTATATTTATATAGAATCAATCTCCCCGAAAACATCTGACTACTTGAAAGCTAAGCACACTAAATCCCAGCCGTAATTAAAACTGCATGATTGGTTCAAGTGTTATTTTTAACATATATGGTTTAATTAAGTTTTTTTAATAGTTATTATTCATTTATAATTTTCTTAAATGTGTGGTGTTTTTTATTAAATTGAAAAAAGACAAAATAAATATAAAAAAACCTTCCATTTGTCGGAGAATGTTACTTATGATTGTGGTTGGGAGCTGAACGCTGCTAGGGATTTTATATAGGACTAGACCATACAAATTCAGGAGCCGTATTCATCAATAATAAACTCAAACTTGGACTCAAACTCAGACTTTGACTCAGACTTAGACTTACTAAAGACAGACTCAGGATTCGTATTCACGAACGCATTTGGAAATAGACTTCAATAAGATTGTGTTTTTTTAATGACGTCACGACTAAGCGAACTCTCAAGTAGGGAAAACGCGCCAAATAGTGTCAAAAATAGTAGCGGACATGTTTGATATAACTTATTGAATGGAGTGTTTGGCAGTTGAAGACAGCGAAACGAAGCGCCAGCAGGTCCAGATTGGTCCGAGCCAGAGTATGTTTTTAATGCGCTGGTTCGGGACCGCTGGAGCCTTCTATCGGCGAGTATAAGTGGCTCGGAGCCGAACAGATTTTGGTTATTCGAAGAAAAAAATGGGACGAGGTGTCGAGCAGAATATCAGTGTAAGTTATATGTTATTATCGTATCTGTCTTGTAGTTGTAATATTTTATTTAATAGCTTACTTTTGGATTTGCTACCGATGTCGTTTTTACTAGCGCCGAATATTGCACTATGTATACAAGGGGCATAACCACTCAGCAAATTGTACTTACGGATTTCGGATGTGATTGTGGAATGTGTTTTAGTTTCAAACATTTGTTATGATTTATGGTACAGTTGCACGTTCTTTGTTTCCAAAATTTGCACAAGTGAATTGTTATTTAAGTATTAAAAATGAATATTTGTGGTTTCACGGATAAGTTTACCATTTAAGGAGGTCTATTGTTTTAGTTTTCATCTCGTACCCTGTTAGATTCGTACCCATGTGTGTTTTATTCGTATCTGATTACAATCTGCACATTTCCAAACGAACTTTTCATTTACTACACGTTTACATTGATAACTATAACCCTGTATGTCGTTTATATTAAACTAATCGACAGTCATGATGTCAAACATGAAATGTTATGTGTTTCATAAATATTGCTATACATCATACAATTGTTTTAATTAAACTTTCAGAGAATTTGGTGTCGCAAAAACTGGTGAACAGTGCCAGAAGAAGTACCAAAATTCCAAGGCTCGGTGTAAGTTAATTACTTTTTTTTGTTATGCTTTCATTTAATTAATTTTGTTGAAAAACTTATCAATTGCAATTAGTTTGTTTCAATATTACTACATGTCAAACCTAATAAATTTAACTTAATAATAATTGTCTAAATGCGTAATTGAATTAGTGTTATAAAAAAGATCTGACACTTGTCAATTCATATGATTATGATTAAACTCATCAAGGAAATATGTAGGTAAGCTCACCAAAGGTGCACTAAATAACAATATTCATGAACTCGTTCACAGATATATGGTATGAATTGGCAACTTGTATCAGAATCTTTGTTTGTTGTAAATATAGCAGGGTTCGGTATTAGACAATTAAAATAAAACATTAAGATCATTAATTTTAGATCGGCAAATGAAGTTTGTGCATTTAAGGAAGTATTTCTATTCCTTTTTGTTAGATACTTTAAATCTCTTGACTATTTCAATTTTGTTGTTGAGTTCATTTATTCAAGGAATGAGTGCAAATACAAACATTGTATTTCTTGGTAATCAACTAATTATTATTATTAATGAGCATAAGTGTATGTGTGTAAGTGTTTTACGAAGTTATATGTTTGAATTAATTTTTGCGGTTAATTTTTGCAGCTTCTTCATATGCTTAACAAAGCAGTGAGCGTGCCACAACAGCCAGCAGTGAAGAACATATGGTAAATAAATAGATTATCATATATATGCAAACCATTAACCATATGTATAGAACATTGAAAATGCAAACCATATGACTTATATTGTATGCATCACATTCAACACAGTATACAATTTAATAGAGATTCACCCTTATATAAAACAAAATAAAAGAAAAAAAACATGCATTTAATTAACATTAAACATTGTGTTTGAAAGTTAACACTGGGATTATTATACATTAACTTAAGTATAGTATATTAACATTAGTTGTCCATTTTATTGCATTGAAAACATCACTGGATTAAATTAATTTAGATTTTTTAAGTGACACTATATTTTTTTCATGTGATTTCAGAGTGTACCAGTCATGAAAGTAGAGGCATGAAGTGGAAAGAATGTAAGTTTTGGATATCTTTTAATTTAGATTTCAAATTGTCTAGAACAAATCTTGAAAATTAAATATTGGTAAACTTAACACTTAGATAGCTCTAATTGAAGGTATTGCAGTGCATACAATTTATTTAGAGTTAATAATTAACTTGCATGGATGGAATTCCAGTTCTTAAAACTATACTGACAATACTATCTGACAAAGCAAGTACTGTATAATATGTTATTATGTAATATGCAACAAAAGTCATGCATTTGTTGAAACATAATTAGCATCAAATATGTTAAAACTAAGTACCAATGCATAGTACCAATGCATACATAGATTATGTGATATATATATGTATTAATTTTTTAACCTTTGAAGATCATAATATGAGAACAAGTCCATTTATACAAATCACACTTTTTATCCATTTTTGCAGCGCTCACAAAGAAGACCGACAAGAGATCACAAGCCGATACCTTAACAAAACTTACAGAGAAACCGATGGGAAATAACTAAGAAAAATTAGAATAAGAAATACAAAAGTTGACTGTAGAAATTGAAATAATACATTTGGAGAAAAAGATGTGTTTAGTGTCAATACGTGACCAAGTGCTATAACTCTGACATGTAATATACTAGTAGTAGATTTATTCCCCTTTTTGTAATTAAAAGGATCTTATTATTTTTTGTGCAACTACTTCATAACTCTATTATTTCTAAAATAGATAGTCTATATTAGAAATAATAGAGTTATGGAGCAGTTGCACACAAAATAATATAAAAAAAAAATAATTCAAAAAGGGGCATACTAATATTTCTATGATAAAAATATGATTCTATCCCTTTTTGTACTTATAAAATTCCAGTCAATATTTGTGTGCTTTAAGAAATGTAGGTTAAATATTACATTGGTCATTGTTTTATGTTACTGACAGATAAAATACATTCTACATTCAAAGAGGAATATTAGTTGAATGCGGTGTCTTGGGACACTTCTTGATATTATTTGCTTACAAGATATACATCATTGATAATAATAAAATTCTTCATTCAATGAACTGAATGAAATTCCAGAATAATGGTAGATACAGTAATGTGAATTTGAAATTAGACATCAACAAATCCTGGCATCATGCTTTCGCCCTGGCCAACTGGCAGTGAACTTGAGTGAAGCTCGTTATTCTGTAGCTGGCATCATACACAGCCTGTTAACATAAAACATGTTATATTACACTAACAAAATAAGACATATTTTTGTACATTTTTTCTTAAGTATTTGATAAAATGCTGATAAAATGCTGATAAAATGTTTCCTATTTTGCTAATGACAAACTGTTAAAATAAACATACAGTTGTTTCATTAAATATTTGTGTTTAAAATGAAGTTGTATCAAAGAAAAAGGATTGCATTTAGACTTGCACATAACTGACTGTTAAGCCATACATGAACGTTGATGGTGGGAACGCCCTTTCGCCCTATGTAGACTTCTACATGGTTCACTGGCTTCTTGATATGCACATGCGTCCAATCGATGCACCCCAAAGTACTTGTAAAACCGGAAAGTTGATCATTTAAAATTGACCAATTTTTTGGAAAACTTACGATATTAATAAGTAAATAGATATTGATATAAATGGATTGTGATCGGTGCATTTATGTGCATTATATTGAATGAAAGTTCTGCCTTATGTCAGAAGTGATGCAATATGCTGATGTGTCTCAACTTGATAATCAAAAATAATGTCATCGTTTTACTATTGATTGAAAATGCAATAATATATGCATTTGAGAATAAAATATTATTTCTGTTGTTGAGTGTTTTATTAATTTACAAATAAAGTGCATTACAACAATGCACTTGCCATCAACAAATGCATATTCTACAGCATTTGTCGCTAAAAAACATTTTGTATTGGAACTCAATTACAACATAGACAGACACAAGGACAGATGCACATATGGATTCAGGTGTACCCTATATCTTCTTAGCAGGGTGTATAATATACACATTAATCATAGCACCTTTTTTAAAATTAATAAACATTAATTCACATTACATTAAAGATCAAGAATAAAAAAATAATTAAATAATCATCATAATTTATATTGAAAATGTTTGGAGAAAAAAAGGTCCCCGATGTAATTTCGAACCACCGAATAGTCGGTGAAATATAATCACGAGCACCGATGCGCTACCAACTGCGTCATGGCACAGTGTAACTTTTGTCGGCATATACATATCTATAGGTAAACTCCTACATCTATAAATAGATTTGTAATAGTACTGAAATCAAAATTTATGCATAGTAAATGTCTTGTAAACGTTTTCCAATAGGTTTCCCTTTTTAGAGAATATCCATTATTATACTTTATGATACATGCAAATTAAATGTTATTACTTTTTCATTCAAACAACAAGTATTATCCATAAAATTAGTGCATGTTCTCGTTCATTAAGTTTGGAGATTATTTTCACGAAAGACAACAAACAAACGCGGAGAATTATGAATTTGACAGTTGTTTACAATAAATAAGAACAATTGCAAAATGCACACATCGCAAATGACTCACGTATCAGCGATCGCACAAAGTTCTTGTTTTGCACGAACGGCGTCGTACCAGCTGGAAATTTGACAACTTCAACTCCTTAGCTGTCAAAATATTATTGACCTGTGCACAGGTCTACATAGTTCTGGCTACCATAACTTTAAATGCCGCTTTTTTATGATTTTTGCCACGTTGCTCGGGAAAGTACACACTGCCAGGGCGACCGGAACTGGCAGAATCCGCATCGTATTGCGGCTCAACTATTCCTTGCAAATATTGCAAATAAATACGATTCCCGGTCGGGTTAAACGATACCGTTTGTAAAGCTCAATATCCCTATAAATCTCCAAAGCGTTGGTACGATCTAGATACACTCTTTCAATAATATTATTATTATTACGCAAGTAGCTCGTGCGGCGGCCATTTTGTAAAGTAAACGCTCAAACGACGTTACGTCATGATTGTATAGCGTAAGTCTAAACATTGTAGACTTAGCATTTGAGACTTATCTTACTGAGTCTGAGTCTAAAACTAACCATTTTATGTTTCGTGAATTAAGTTTTTTAAGGCTGAGTCTGAGTCTGAGTCAGAAACTGGAGCTGAGTCTAAGATTTGAGACTTACGTAGATTGGTGAATACGGCTCCAGGAGTCAGACTCTGTGGCTAATGGGTAATGATTAAGTTTAACGGGAGCAAGTGTGCCAGAAACGTACGTAATACTTCCTTACAGTTTTAAAGAATTAGACACGTGTTTTGTATGGTATTGACAGCGTATTGCTTTATTGTTTTCTTTTTTTGGGCTGTAAATAATAGCGTTTAACTGTAGAATCATATTAATGTAAAATGAATTCGTGGACAAACAACATAAGACAAACAAAAAACCCAGATAACACTATGTTATTAAACTGGTTCATTTTTCACAGTGGCACAGTAATAAAAGACTTATAATTATGAATATAACAAGATTTCGCTATGATTTATTCTAAGATGATTTTTTTTTCAGAGTTTGACAAGTGGATCACGATTCCTCAGATCTCTCAATACATATACCTGGTGACTTCCTCAAATCACTCATATGACCAGTGCAGAGGGACATGTGGTAATGAATTCAATGGAACAATTGCTATCCAACGAACAAATTTTACACATAACTTCAAATCCGTCCTCGTGGACAATGCTACATATTACTATTGGGCAGAAGCTAAGAAAACATGTGCAAAGCTAATGGATCATCTTAAAACGTTTGGAAATTGGAACTGCTTGAAGATTGCGCACTGCCTTTGCGAACAACCTGTAACGCAAATAGGTAACATGATTGACACATATACCTGGTTTTAAAGCAAACCGTATTTTGGGAAACAGAGCAAAGACACCAAGCTGGTTATTATTCTAGTATGCAACACATATAAGGCTGTTTATATGAACTCATGCATTGGCATATCCCCCCCCCCCCCCCCAAAAAAAAAAACACACAAAACAATAAGCATAACAAAATGTTAAATAACCGTATGGTAACATAGATTTTTCTGCAACAATATCTATTCAAACGGCAAACGACCCATAAAAAGAGCATTTTGTATCTTATTAAATCTGTAACCACACCACATTAAGCGTTCACATTTTGGCTATTGCTATAAGGTACATTGATGCGTTATGTTTTAACTTAATTTTTCGAAATATTGTACGAAAATTTCGTTGATTTTGAGTGTTTATGGGCTTTTAAAGAGAGAATCAAGATCTACCAGTTAGTTTCACTGATAAGTTTAAAGTGATATTATGGACATCTAACAGTTTATAGGTGTCTATCGCAACCGTTGTTTATTTTTTGTGTTTTTACTTCATATACACTGTATTTGTTAATGCAGCATCAACATACTAAGACAATATTCCGGAAAGAGAAAAATAATGCATTTGAATATCAACCGTACTTTCGTTTTGACAACTGACGACAGAATCTAAATGTAGTTTTAGTGCAGATTCGTTCATACGACACAAAGACACTATTTTGTTTTTCGGCTTACAGGACTCACCAGTCATGTAAAATATCGAATATAATATATATTTTTTATAAACAACTGGTAGCATGATGAGTTGCAGATAATTGGTCGGTAACCACATTTTAACTTACTCTTTTGACCTGTTAATTCTATTCAGCTCAATTCAACAGTGAAAAATGCCCATAATATTACTCAAACTTATATATAAGTATACTGTTTGAACATTCCGCCCTGTATAACGTCGCCGTGCGTAGGCTCATGGTCTAGCACGAAAATGATATGACGGCGACTAAACTGGGGGTCCTTGATCACGAAAAAAAACGAAATTGAGTTTAACCCATTTATGCCTAGTGGACTCTCATTTTCTTGAAGCGTAAGCTTGGCGGTGTATCTGCACACGCCGAAATATTACTGGAAAGAATTTGGGAGCATTCTGCTTGGATAAACATATCACATGACTTAGAACAATGAATGTAATACAAACACAATTGTGAATAAAATATTTACATTCATATAAAAACAAAACATATTGGTAAATGTAAACATACAAGTAATGTACCGAATGCCATAATGGGCGATAGAGAACCGCCACAAGGGTAAACAATGATTACCCACCGAAGGGTAACAATGGTTTCCCACCGCCGATTGAAATCGGACAATGACAAGCATATAAACTATGAGTAAAATAACATTAACTGGCAAAAAGAATGTAAAAATAAACATTGCATACTAATGTAACATGAACACAAATTGCTATTTTTACATATATACACAGAAGAGAGCTGCTGGCTGCAGCATAAAATGTCAAATCTGCTTAAGTACAAAGACAACATGGCGACCCTTAGAGCTGCTGCCTTACACCGTCAGCTCATATGATTGTACGTTAAAGGGAAGAAATATGGTGAAATATATCGCCAAAAGCTGCTGCTTTAAACCATAAGCTTTGAGCGTGTACTGTAATAAGTAAAATAATTACTAGGAGTTGCTGCCTTAAACCGTCAACTCGCATATGAGCTTGTGAAATGAGGAAAAGAAAAACGAGAGCTGCTGCCTTTAACCGTCAGCTCCCAGGTTTTGGTATGGTTGCCTAATGTCCAGAGAGTTGCTGTATAAGCACAATATAAGACCTATATGGGGAGAGACTGGGTCGTATATATTTTAGGTATGCTTGTGATTTCCATCGACCCAGTTGCTGAATTTGTGATGGAGACATGTGGTTGCTATGTGCGTGAGTTGCGCCCCCAATACGAAAAGAGTGAGCTGTAAAATGTTTGGGATCCAGGTTTGATGCAACTACACATCTGTATAACAGTGCTCGGAAGAATGTAGTTGAAATGGCCTCGCCGTTTGCGAAACGGAAAAGTGGACCAGGGTATTGTGGGGCTATACGTAGATAACGTAATACCGCCCGGATAGGGCACAACTGTTTGCATGCCTGACGGGATAGTGGGATTGTGGCACAGCGGCCTTGTGAATGCTTGTAGGTATTGACCGAGACTGATATTCCAGAAACTATTGAACCGTTGTATGTAAAGGATACGTTCTGTCTTTGAATAACATTCATGAAACCCATAGAGGAAGTTGCTAATTCGCCTAATCTAAACAACCCATAGAAGGCGAACAAAAACATAGTTTGTATGACTCTCTCATCCTTCTAAATTGGATCAATTTATTCCCAAACTTAGGAATATTTATTTCTATATTTAAAATATTTCTTACAGAAATTCACTTAAGCAAACAGCGCAGATCCCGATGAGACGGGCATCATGCGGCGTCTTATCTGGGTCTACTCTGTTTGCCAAGGCCTTTTTTTCTAGACGCTATGCATAAATGGGTTAATCTCTTCAGCATTTTCCTTTTGTATACGTTTATTGTTTCTTGTATTTATGACATGCATGGAATAAACGTTAATTATGACACAGAATTTACAATATTAAATTATTCAGCCTTCTGAATTCTTATTAAAACCACTTGGTACAGTTGATTTCTATGTCAGACAATGGCATGACTCCGCTCCTTAATATACAATCATACTGTTTAATATATTACAACAACTGTTGTCGATTTGTCAGCATGTGAATGGGATGCCGTTTTATCAACAGATCTTATCTTAGCGGATCTTATCTTAAATCCTTGACTTACGATTCACTAATACCCGTTTTATGAACGCCGTCGTAAGTATCGAGTCGCAGCTAAGATTTTAGTTAAGCGTAGTTAATCTGGAAAATCGCGAACCAGTCGAAAAACCTCACACGATTTCCCGCGTTTATGTGAAAAAAGCAAAACAAGATGGCCGACAACGTAAACAGGGGCAAGTAGTTAATGATAGTTATGATTTACTAATAGTAGTACTAAATGTAGGGATATCATGACTCATGTTTTTAAATATTTTGGCGTTTATGTCTGTCAATTTGTCTCGTAATTGATAATGAGTTTTTATTAAATTCATATCGTTATTTTGCACCAAAGAATCGAAATGTTTTATGCATTTATTTTATGTATTTATTTTCTAAATTCTAGTTGCAAGTACTGTTATAACGAAATCATATTTTCCCGCGTTTGGAACTGTCAGCCTTTAAAATGACAAATCGTTATTGTGTGTTTGTATCTAATGTTTTTGGCAGAAGAGTATTCGAGTATCAATTAATACATTATTTCTATGCCCCACATTCGAAGAAAACAATTTATTTTTATGCTTGTTTTTAGAGTATGTATCTCTCTTTTCAAGGAACATTCTGATCTTACACATTTCCGCTTCTTTCGCTATGTATTTGTTTTCGTACTTCTTCTTATACTTCGTACTTCCTACAGGCAATTGCTGACTATAACATGAAGGCCGATATAGGCAGACATGGACACTGTCGAGTCCGTTTCCTGTGAAGAACCAGTACTTGGTGTCTATGGAGGAAATAATGAGAATGCTCCCCGCGTATGGGGGCGAACCCACGAACTCCCGATCGCTAGGCAGACACCTCATCCACTACACCACCGCGATAGTATATACGGATGCCTACTGTATATTTATTTTCGGCATATAATTTACTTTATTACCCAGTGTACATAGCTTTAGAATTAATTTTCAATTGTAAACACAAACCTGAAAACTATCACTCAATTTCAGAGTGAACAGCATTTGATTGTGTAGCCCCCAGATAGACAAAGTTATCAAGAAATGGATGGACGTTAAGGTATATTAACTAATGAAATCTCGTGACCCTTAATTACTGACTTACTCATACCACAAAATGATTGTAAAAAATTCACAATGTCAGTCACATGTAAGATTTTAAAAATGAAAGTTAGACTGGGAGCAAAAGGTTAATTTTGTACTTTGAATTATACATAAAAACATGTATAATGAATTTGCACGGAATAATCATTAGGAATAATCATTGTTGTGTATTGTGTGTTTGCTGTTTTCTATTGACACATTCCAGTCCAGTTCATGCATGTAAAATTGTAAATATTTTTTAACATATTATGACATATATTTACCATTATTAATTCTTATATTTAGGTATTTGGTATCCATTCATCACTTTTTTCGTTCAACTGTGGAATGTTTGAATTTGAACACTATGTACTTTCTTTTCAGACGCACAACAACAACCATGTGTCCTCTTGGTCGTGAAGCTTCCCATAAAGTTTCATTGAATTCCGGTCATTAGTTGCTGAGAAATAGCCCGGACAAGAATTGCATTATATGTACAGTTAATGGAAAATTTCAAAGGACCATAACTCTGTGAAAAATCATCCGACCAGAACCCGCTGATAATATGCACATCTCCTCTTGGTAGTGAAGCTTCCTATAAAGTTTCATTGAATTCCAGTCATTAGTTTGTGAGAAATAGCCCGGACAAAAATTTTGCACGGACGGACAGACAGACGCACGGACGGACGAAGCGGCGACTATATGCTCCCCCCAAAATAAATTTTGGGGGAGCATAAAAAATGTTAATCACATTTCACAATACCAATAGTAAAAATCAATTGAATATTATTATTTTTTTAGTAAATACAAAAAAGTTATTTTTTTTACATGGACTTGTAGAAAATAAATTAACGAGTGTACATAAGCTAAAATAACATATTGGATTACTTATGTTATTTTATGAGTCATATTCATTCATATATAATCATTATAGGAAATCCGCGAAACAGCGCATGTGAGGCGCAGTCAGATGAGCCAGTAAGAAAAAAAGATGTGAGTTCCATGAAAATTAAAGATTAACTTATGAAGTGTAGATCATGAATGTGTAATGAATGAATCAACAATCCATCTTAACATAAATGATACAATTCATTCTCAATAATTTTTTATATGAATCTATTAGTTCCAACAGAACCTTGTCTGATGTGCAGTATACACAGTACATGCTCTTTAAAGAACAAACAGAAACCACATCTCTTTATGTTACAATGTTAACCTTTTATTTCATCACTTGTCTTACAAATACAAATTTTATTAACATAAAATGTATTTTATTTTCAGATAGTGTTCCACTTCATTGTTCCCTAGCTGTAGAGTTGTTGAAGAAAACCCTGTATTGTTATGTTACAAAGATAATTAAATAAAGGAGTAGAATTTATTTTCCCTTTGTTATAATATAAAGGAAACATGTAATCATCGTACGCATTGCATAAATGAATATTGTAAAAAGTGTGTCTTTAATGAAAAAAATCCACAAAAGAACGGCAGAAATTGTCAATATCCACACTTTTACAAAGATGTTGACCACACTTGACCGAAATGCAGCAGCTCATAGACAAGAAATCATTAACTTATTAAGTTATTATGTATCATTAGCAGAAACATAATGACCATCTTTCATCAACAAAGAGTCAAATATTGAATATAAACACATGTCGCCGAACATAGACAGACCACAATGACTCACATATAGCACTTCGTGCACATGTGAGCATAAAACAGCAACTACATAAAAAAGTTAATGATGTGTTGTCCATATAAGCTGCATTTTGGTCCTGTTGTGGACTGTGCACAACGTCATCCACTTCCTGTGCCTCAGTAAGTTGTTCAGGCAGTGGCACCTGCTAATCTAAGCATAAGTTGTGCAGGCGCATTCATGCAGCCACTGCTTGACAGCACTTATCGAGTCTCATGAATAAACAACCGCCAGTTTTATGTAGACACCTGTCGATAGAGAATAACAATCAATATTAACTGGTGATTTAATTACAATATCCATTTTATTATCAATACTAATGATTATTATGCATTTTATTTAATTGATTAACATCTTCAGATATTAATTAAATTTAAGATTAAAATGGGTAAAGAAATAAATTCATTAAACAAAATTTGCAATTATCTACGGCATCCATTTTTATCAACACATGCACGTGCATATGAAAGCAACTTTTAAATCTGTATCAAATGTTTTTTTAACTACATGTGTCTCCTTCACTGATGCCCCCATGTCACGTTGAGATACACAAACAAGTCCATCAGTCATTAAAAGACAAATTTATTCAGTACAAACAACTTGTGTATATGTGCTCAAAACTTGAAAACAATTAACAAAACAAATTTAATTACACATTTGTGTACAGCTACAATTCATAAACACATTAAGGTCATTCAGCAGTTGCTGTTATGCAAAATCCATCCACATATGAACAGACAGACACAGAGGACGAACAGGTGCAATGCTTAACTCTTTCAGTGTGGGAACCGAATTTTGAAGGCCTTTGCAAACAGTTTGGATCCAGATGAGACGCCACAGAACGTGGCGTCTCATCTGGATCCAAACTGTTTGCTATTCTGAAAGTATTTTTGGAAAAAAATCGAAGAAAATGCTAATTTTAGAAATTCAGCAGACGACATTTTAGCAGACGACAAATTTCCCAGCATGCAAAGGGTTAAGGCTTCCCACGGTGTACGTTTACTAAATTGTTATGATGTAGATGTGACGATTACAATTATGCTCTAAAAAGTATTAAAGGCATAAAGCATCACACTTTTTATCCAATATTTTGTGGGGAGATTTATTTTGTGCTTATTAAATGGTGTCTTATGTTGATTAACTGAATGTGTTTAACTGTTTTGAACTAAATAAACATACATGTAGTAAGTTTACATACCTAAATCTACTCTTTGGCAGTCCAAAAGCCCTCTCAACCACAATACACTTGACTGGGCATTGTTGTACCTATTGTTCATAGCCGAAGTCCCCCAGTAGAGGTCCCTTGTGGGTTTCTTTCAGAAAAGTCTAAAAACAAATTTATAATAAGCTAAGTTTAAGTTGGAACAATCATTGATTAAACGGTTTATGAAGGTAGCTATAGGATGCTCGCAAGCTTAACGCAATCTTAAATTCATTTTAATTATAAATTTTACATTGATATGCATATTTTATGTCTTGTACCAGTGTGTACAAACATACAGAAATATAATTGAACCTTTTATGTTGTTGAAAGAAATTAAAAGTTAAATTATGTATGCACATTAAACACATTATATTTTAGTAATGTGCAATGCATTGATGTAAACAAGAGCACCGCATAACGGGTGCCACGCTCGGCTGCGAAAACTTGTCAGATTTTTTTTAGAGGTCACAGTGACCTTGACCTTTGACCTAGTGACCCAACAAGAGATGTGTTTGTCAGAAACACAATGCCTCCCTACTGCGCTGCATTGAAATAAAATTTCTATTTATCATTTGGCAGGTATAGAAATCATCTCCCTTTAAAGGTTATTACTTCCCTTGAATTTTGTCCAAAACAACATCATTGACAACGAAGGCCTGTAGTTTAAAAGAGATCATAGCCAGAGTTGATTTTTTTCTTTTTCATAAAATAAGAGTTGATCATGTATCTATGGACATAAGTCGACAGGTATGTAATGAACATCAAAGAAATTATAATTATATCATTTAAAAAAACTTTGACTAATCAATCATTTGGGTTATAAATAATCAAAATAATAAATCTGTACAGCAACTGTGAAAAGAACTTCAATTCTTGGTAAGGAAATATTATAATATGAGATTTACAATTATATAAATTACTTCCCTTGAAAATAATTGTCTGTAACAAATCTCTATTTTTAGTAGCTAATAATAAAAAGCCACTACCGTGACTGTAGATTCACCACTCAAAATGTGCAGATCTATGAGATACACATGCATGCCAAATATATAAAGTGGCTATGTTCAATATTGAATATTTTTCTCCCTTTTTAAAGCTTATTACTTCCCTTAAATCTGTATTTTTTACCGTAGACCGTAAAGGATGACCTTGACCTTTTACCACAATGTGTTTGTCAGAAACACAATGCCGCCTACTGCGCCGCTTTGATTTATTTAACAAAAAATATACGTGGGCAGGTCACATAACTGTGTCCATTTAAAGCTTATTACTTCCCTTTCCTTTGTTTTTTGCACCCTAGACCTTGTAGGATGATGTTCACCTTAGAATCTTACCACTCAAAATGTGCAGCTCCATTGATACACATGCATGCCAAATATCAAATATCATGCTTTAGATACGGGTGACGGATTACGAGTTATTGCGTTGAATGTATAAGTATGGAGTGGGAAACAACTTCGAACAATTCACTGCGATAACAGTGAGCAGTCGCTCCTCTTTGAATGACGAGGTAAGTTTTAGACATTGATGACATGCACTGTACACTATACACTGGTATGCATATGCTGTTATGCAAAATTAATAAAATTATTTACTTTATGCTATGTATTCAGCGCGTTAAGAAACAAGTGTGTCGCTCAACAACAACGTCAAGTTCTCTGCGCGATTCCAGTTGTGCCAGTATCAGTAAATGAACGAGTATATATTAACGTACTTATCTTGATTAAAAATGATGAGTTAGAAAAGGATGTAAATGATAAATCGGCATCTATTTTGGCACCACAAAAAAGTTTTAATATGTTGTTGTTGTTTTTTCAACATATTTCGCATTATTTTAAAAAATCGGCCAATGTAGTGCGATTCAGATCCTTACATATCAGTAAAAAAGTGATTACCGTTTATTTCGTTATAAAATTCGCTTTTTATCTCGACTATAATCGCTGCTTATGGTCTTAGTGGATCCTTAATTCGGTCATCCCGCTTATAAACTTCGTGGCAAGTAAAGTCGAGATATAGAGCGAATATTAATACGTAAAAAAACGTTAGTAACTTCCACGCGGATAAGGCTGGAAAGTGAGCGACATTTAAAAAAAATTAATACAAGTTATACAATTGTCTAACATCACTTAAATATAAGTGTAATAAATACGAATATAAGGCACACGAGAAAGTTGAAGCACAGTTCTCTGATGACTGTAATCGGGTCGATGGTGTGGTGAAAGAAGTTGTACATCTTGGAAAAGGCACGTAAATGGTTGGACTGTAAGACACGCAACCAAGATATTAACCTATTTAAACCTAGTGAACCTTCATATCCTTCTAAATTGGATCAATTTATTCCAAAATTAGGTATGTCTAGTATATTTATTTATATAGTTTATATATTATTGATATAATATTTCATACAGAAATTCCTTAAAGCAAACAACGCAGACCCTGATGAGACGCCGCATCATGCGGCGTCTCATCTTGGTCTTCGCTGTTTGCAGAGGCCTTTTTTCTAGACGCTAGGCATAAATGGGTTAAGACAGAATGATCGTGTTGACAACGATATACATTTCCAGGAAGAAATGATTCACTTTAAATATTTCGCTTTTACGGTATCGCGATTTGAAGATTCTGATGATAAAATACCATCCATTCCCAAACGTTTTGACTGCACTTCGAATTTTCAGATGCTTAATGACTGCAAACGCAGTCGCCGAATGAACCTTTTCCAAATTGAAAATTCTGGAAAAAAAACAGTCAACGAGCTTCAAGCACGATTGAATACGTATTGCTAAACTCAATACATTAAAATGATATGATGGGCATTTTTCACTGTTGAATTGAGCTGAAAAGAATTAACAGGTCAAAAGAGTTAGTTAAAACGTGGTTACTGACCAATTATCTGCAACTCATTTTGCTACCAGTTGTTTATAAACATATATTTTATATTCGATATCTTACGTGACTCATCCAGTCCTGTAAGCAAAATGATCTGTAAAACAAAATTGTGCCTTTGTGTCGAATGAACGAATCTGCACTAAAACTAAATTTAGGTTCACATCGTACATGCATGACTGTTGTCAAACGAAAGTACGGTTGATATTCACATGCATTATTTTTTTCTTTCCGGGATATTGTTTTAGTATGTTGATGCTGCATTAAAAAATATAAGTGTATATGAAGTGAAAACATAAAAAAACAATTGCGATAGACACCTATACACTGTTAGATGCCCATAATATCACTTTAAAATGATATGATCCATGTGTAAAATAATTGTTAAATAATAACATCTAGCTGTTCAAATGATGTTGTAGCCAAAGCAACTAAATAATAAGTTTAATCAGAGACGTAGACCTACGTCTCTGGTTTAATATATCTCTGAATGTTATAGAATCCTAGAATATAATAATTATTGTATATGGTGTTTTATTATTTTATTAATAGTGAGAACGTGTGTGACATTGTGCTAAAATTGAATATAAACACGTTCTTATCAGGAATCAAAGAATATATTGGACTACTATGCAAATATATTTATTTGCACATGACAGCAAATGAGAGAAATAAGTTAATGTTTTGTTACGCTGTGCAAACAAGACCTTAAGTGCTTTGACGTATAAATAAAAGACCATGGTTTGAATAACAAAATGTTTCTTGACAAACATTGAAACATGATCGTTAACGCTTGAGCGGCTTTTTCGAAATTCATGTTGCAACAACAAACTCGTTCAACAAATGAGTAGAACCGTCACATCTGCAAGCTTCTCCTTGAACATCGTTAATTTTAAATCTGGCATCATAGCATTTGTATTGGTGTTATCAACCGAAACATTGGGAAAACAATGTTAACAACCACTATACATGTTAAGGGCAAGTGATCATAGCTTATACAATATAGGACAGAACCCACAAAACGAAAATTAAGTCATAACATTATTAAAGCATTGGCCACGGTATTGGAATATTGAAAGTATTAAGGAATAAAACCGGTTGAAGTCATTCCAAACCATACGCTCAGCAAGGACTAAATCACAAACATTCAAGTAACGCTCTTTTTCACATAACAACAGAAGTCAAGGGGAAATTAAATTAAATTGTATTGCAATCAAATCAACCAATCTTTAAATATAAACATGATCAACTAAATCACAATTTTACTAGAGTCCTGTGCCCGACCTTACGTGACATAACAGTACGTCAGAGTCCTGTACCCGACCTAACGTGTCATAACAGTACGTCAGAGTTCTGTACCCGACCTGACGTGTCATAACAGAATGTCAGAGTCCCGTACCTGACCTTACGTGTCATAACAGTACGTCAGAGTCCTGTACCCGACCTTACGTGTCATAACAGTACGTCAGAGTCCTGTACCCAACCTTACGTGTCATAACAGTAGGTCAGAGTCCTGTACCCGACCTTACGTGTCACAACAGTAGGTCAGAGTCCTGTACCCGGCCTTACGTGTCATAACAGTAGGTCAGAGTCTTGTATCCGACCTTACGTGTCATAACAGTAGGTCAGAGTCTTGTACCCGACCTTACGTGTCATAACAGTACGTCTGTGTCCTGTACCCGACCTTACGTGTCATAACCGTACGTCAGAGTCCTGTACCCAACCTTACGTGTCATAACAGTACGTCTGTGTCCTGTACCCGACCTTACGTGTCATAACAGTACGTCAGAGTCTTGTACCCGACCTAACGTGTCATAACAGTACGTCTGTGTCCTGTACTCGACCCTTAGTGTAACAACAGTCCGTCAGCGTCTTGAACCCGACCTTACGTTTCATAACAGTACGTTAGTGACCTGCACCTGACTTTACGTGTTATAAAAGTACGTCAGCGTCCTGTACCCGACCTTTCGTGTCAAAACAGTACTTCTCTGTCCTGTACCCGGCCTTAAAGGGATCTTTTTACGGTTTGGTAAATTGACAAAATTGAAAAAAGTTGTTTCAGATTCGCAAATTGTCGGTTTAATTATGATATTTGTGAGGAAACAGTATTACTGAACATTTGCCATGGTCTAATATAGCCATTATATGCATCTTTTGACGATTTAAAAACCTAAAATTATAAAGCGTTGCAACGCGAAACGATTGAATAATTTGGAGAGTTCTGTTGTTGTCGTTTAAATTTGTGAAACTACGAAGATTGCTTATATAAGGTATACAATACACAACTTATGTATGCTTGGCAGGATAGCGCAGTTGGCTAATGCGATTTTACCTCAGGATTACGGGGGTCACTGGTTCGAGCCCTGCTGCGGGCTACTTTTTTCCTTTTTAAATTTTATTTTTGATTTTTTACTTGAGCTTTAAAAAATTAATGGTTACATATATCAATATAAAGCATTTAATGACAAACTTCAAAACATGCCAAAATCTGTGAAAAGGCCCCATTAAGTGAGATAACTACCGGTATACTTCAGCGGCCTGTACTCGACCTTAAGGAGCCCATACACCATGCACGTTCGACCACGTTCTGAAGAATATGCAAAACGGGATGTGAACTTGCTTGAACGTGTACTTTTGGTAGAAAAAAAACTACAATATGATTGAATGATGTTCATACACAGTTCGCGCTACGTGCAGCTCGTTCCTATCCCGTCCTATCCCGTTGCCAGTCCGTCTTTATCCAGTTCAAATTTGGTCAATTTTCCCATTTCCCCCGTTGGTATACGGTTTCCAGTGAGACCGAGCCCGTCCTCAGCCAGTTCGAGCACGTTCGTACGCAGTTCTTCTTTATTGGCTGTGCAGCGGTAACTCGTTCAAAGGCAGTTCTATTTATTTACACGAAACAAGATCGTACTTGAGACGTAGTTCGGACGGGGTCGGTCTGTCTGAGAACGGATTGGACGGACTAGCAACGGACTCGATCGGTGTGGCATGGTACAGGTAATTTCGGTCCGATTGCACTACGTTCTGGCTCGTTCCTTACCCGACCTTAGTACGACCTATCCGTTCTCAGTACGTCCATACCGTTTTCAGTACGTTGTTAATACGTTTAATTGTAGAACGGGATGAGCGGAAGAAAATTTTGAGTAGGCTCAACGTTCTAAAACACGTCTCCTTTCAACCCCGTTCCAGGCCGTCCACAAAGTTCGAAGACAGTTCGTAACACATTGCTACCACGATCACTCCGTTCTCACACAGTTCGAGCCCGTTTAGTCACATTTTTCAGAACGTGCTTCGAACGGAGTCGGTGTATCGGGGGTATTACGTGTCATAACAGTATGTGAGCGTCCTGTAACCGACCTTACGTGCCATACCAGTACGCCAGAGTCCTGTACCTGACCTAACGTGTCATAACAGTTCGTCAGTGTCCTGTGTTGTACCCTTCCTTTCGTGTCATAACAGTACGTCAGAGTCCTGTACCCGACCTTATGTGTCATAACATTACGTCAGTGTCCAGTTCCCGACCTTACGTATCATAACAGTACGTCAGAGTCCTGTACCCGACCTTTCGTGTCATAACAGTGAGTGAGCGTCCTGTACCCGGCCTTACGTGCCATAACAGTACGTCGGAGTCATGCACCCGACCTAACGTGACATAACAGTGACTGAGCGTCCTGTACCCGACCTAACGTGTCAAACAGTACGTCAGCGTCCTGTACCCCACCTTACGTGTCATAACAGTATGTGAGCGTCCTGTACACTACCTACCGTGTCATAACAGTACGTCGGAGTCATGTACCCGACCTTTCGTGCCATAACAGTGAGTAAGCGGCCTGTACCCGACCTTACGTGCCATAACAGTACGCCGGAGTCCTGTACCCGACCTAACGTGTCAAACGGTACGTCAGCGTCCTGTACCCGACCTTACGTGTCATAACAGTGTGTGATCGTCTTGTACCCGACCTAACGTGTCATAACAGTACGTCGGAGTCCTGCGACCGACCTTACGTGCTATAACAGTACGTCGGAGTCCTGCACCCGACCTAACGTGTCATAACAGTATGTGAGCGTCCTGTACGCGACCTAACGTGCCATAACAGTACGTCGGAGTCCTGCATCCGACCTAACGTGTCAAACATTACGTCAGCGTCCTATACCCGACCTTACGGGTCAAACAGTACGTCAGCGTCCTGTACCCGACCTTACGTGTCAAACAGTACGTCAGCGTCCTGTACCCGACATAACGTGTCATAACAGTATGTGAGCGTCCTGTACCAGACCGTACGTATCATAACAGTACGTCGGAGTCCTGCACCCGACCTAACGTGTCATAACAGTATATGAGCGTCCTGTACCCGACCTAACGTGCCATAACAGTACGTCGGAGTCCTGCACCCGACCTAACGTGTCAAAAAGTACGTCAGCGTCCTGTACCCGACCTTACGTGTCTTAACAGTACGCCATCGTCCTGTACCCGACCTTTCGTGTCATAACAGTGAGTGAGCGTCCTGTACCCGACCTAACGTATCATAACAGTACGTCAGCTTCCTGTAGTCGACCTTACGTGTCATAACAGTATGTGGGCGTCCTGTACCCGACCTTACGTGCCATAACAGTCCGCCGGAGTCCTGTACCCAACCGAACGTGCCATAACAGTGTGTCAGAGTCCTGTTCCCGACCTAACGTGTCATAACAGTACGTCAGCGTCCTGTACCCGACCTTTCGAGTCATAACAGTGCGTCAGCGTCCTTTACCCGACCTAAAGGTCAAAACAGTAGATCAGAGCCCTGTTACAGACCTTACGTGTCACAGCAGTGTGTCAGATTGCTGTACCCGACCTTACTTGTCATTACAGTATGTAAGCGTCCTTTTCTCGACCTTACGTGTCATAACAGTGTTTCGAACTTACGTGTCATTACAGTATGTCAGCGTCCTGTTCCCGACCTTACGTGTCATAACTGTACGCCAAAGACTTGTACCCGACATAACGTGTCACAACAGTGGGTCAAAGTACAGAACCCGACCTAACGTGTCATAACAGTATGTGAGCGTCCTGTACGCGACCTAACGTGCCATAACAGTACGTCGGAGTCCTGCATCCGACCTAACGTGTCAAACATTACGTCAGCGTCCTATACCCGACCTTACGGGTCAAACAGTACGTCAGCGTCCTGTACCCGACCTTACGTGTCAAACAGTACGTCAGCGTCCTGTACCCGACATAACGTGTCATAACAGTATGTGAGCGTCCTGTACCAGACCGTACGTATCATAACAGTACGTCGGAGTCCTGCACCCGACCTAACGTGTCATAACAGTATATGAGCGTCCTGTACCCGACCTAACGTGCCATAACAGTACGTCGGAGTCCTGCACCCGACCTAACGTGTCAAAAAGTACGTCAGCGTCCTGTACCCGACCTTACGTGTCTTAACAGTACGCCATCGTCCTGTACCCGACCTTTCGTGTCATAACAGTGAGTGAGCGTCCTGTACCCGACCTAACGTATCATAACAGTACGTCAGCTTCCTGTAGTCGACCTTACGTGTCATAACAGTATGTGGGCGTCCTGTACCCGACCTTACGTGCCATAACAGTCCGCCGGAGTCCTGTACCCAACCGAACGTGCCATAACAGTGTGTCAGAGTCCTGTTCCCGACCTAACGTGTCATAACAGTACGTCAGCGTCCTGTACCCGACCTTTCGAGTCATAACAGTGCGTCAGCGTCCTTTACCCGACCTAAAGGTCAAAACAGTAGATCAGAGCCCTGTTACAGACCTTACGTGTCACAGCAGTGTGTCAGATTGCTGTACCCGACCTTACTTGTCATTACAGTATGTAAGCGTCCTTTTCTCGACCTTACGTGTCATAACAGTGTTTCGAACTTACGTGTCATTACAGTATGTCAGCGTCCTGTTCCCGACCTTACGTGTCATAACTGTACGCCAAAGACTTGTACCCGACATAACGTGTCACAACAGTGGGTCAAAGTACAGAACCCGACCTTACGTGTTATACCTATCCGTAAGAGTTTCGTATACGACGTAACGTGTCAAACTGTACGTCAGAGTCATGTACCCGCCCTAACGTGTCAATCACAGTGTGTCAGAGTACAAAATCCGACCTTACGTGTAATAACTGTACGTCAGAGTCAAGTACCCGACCTTACGTGTCATAACAGTAGGTCAGAGTCTTGTACCCGACCTTACGTGTACTTATAGTGTGTCAGAGTCCTGTACCCGACCTTACGTGTCATAACAGCATGTTAGAGTCCTGTACCCGACCTAACGTGTCATAACAGTATGTGAGCGGCCTCTACCCGACCTAACGTGTCTTAACAATGTGTAAGCGTCCTGTACCCGATCTAACGTGTCATATCAGAACGTCAGAGTCCTGTACCGGATCTTACGTGTATTAACAGTACATCAGTGTCATGTACCCGACCTAACGTGTCATAACAGTATGTCAGAGACCTGTACACGATCGTACGTGTCATAACAGTATGTCAGAGACCTGTACCCGATCGTACGTGTCATAACATTTCGTCATAAACCTGTACCCGATCGTACGTGTCATAACAGTACGTCAAAGACCTGTACCCGACCTTACGTGGCATAACAGTACGTCAGAGACCTGTACCCGACCTTACGTGTCATAACAGTACGTCAGAAACCTGTACCCGATCGTACGTGTCATAACAGTTCGTCAGGAATCAGGGACTTTACACCTTCCGTCGATGCAAACTTGATTCTGGCAACCACGTTTTTTGTGTGTCTGACTCTTGACAAAACGTCATTAAATAATTCTTAGATGATATTTAACATTTTCATTTTAAATTTGCATTTCTCTTCTTCCTGTTTTTATAGAATGCGTTTAGTTTTTATTGGTGCGGGTGCACCGGCGAAATGTTAAATCATAATGTTTGTTTACTTGGCTGAGATATTGTCTTTACTATTGCATTTCATGCACGCTGTATAATTTTATATTTCTTTTGATCCTCTCACATATTGGGGATTTGTTTGCTCAGATGTAATCTAACAAAGAATCTTATTTAAGTATTATGTGCAGCTTCATTGTTTGAACACTCTCTATCGTGATATAAGAAAAAGGTGTTTACACAGTCGGTTTTTTTCTTATTACAATATTAAAATGGTTTAGTGTGGTGTTGTTATTATTAACATAGCGGATGATAGCAATACCTTCTCTCCTTATTTTGTTTATTGTGTGATCTTTATTTGTTTTCTTCTTAAGCAGACCGCTTGCATAGAAATTCCATTTGTAGAGAAAACACTTTCATCCGGAAACATATGTGATTGTCCCGTATACGCACCTATGTTGATTATGATGAAATCCAATTATAAATGTATACCTAAACATCCATACCAGAGACAGAAGGCGATTAGTATATAACGATGTGATGTGCGTGTAGTACTTATTCACGCTTGTCCTTTATGAGCACATTCATATAAGGTCAAACAAATACGTCCTTCAAGCATGGCATCTAACGTTTATTGTCTTATTACACTAATTAGCTCTACAATGGACGTGTAGTTTATCGTTTAAACCATAATATCTGTAAACATTACCGATATTCGTCTGGTTCTATTGTTCACCTTGCTAATTATAGTAACACAATCCAAATATAGATTGTACTCAGTGTGCAGCTCACTGTAATAATACACGCATAACACCCGCGTTCTAAAAAAACTCATTCTTTTTTATTCGGAGTCCGTGTTTATACCCCCACTTTTAGAGGGGAATTAATATACATTTTCGCGCGTAATTTAGATAGTATTGCTGATAAATGATGAAACTTAGCTCAGTGCTTTTGAAACGACCGTCCCAAATCGGTTACATCAACTTGGTTCATGTTTGTGCTTTTGTTATATGCATGCGTAACCACATTTTCATTATTACCCATTTTGACTTACCCATTTTGTTTTGTTTCTAACTGTTTTGTAATTGGTCCTTTGCCATAATTGAAGGACCGCATTGTATAATCAGGTTTCTCACCTGTTGGTGCTTCTTAAGTTAAACTTTCATATTGACCAGTATGTAATCTTGCACGCCTCAATAGTATGGTTCAGATGATTTAGAAATAACCGGAGCTATGGTCTTTAAAAAAAACACCACACGTTTTAACTTATGTCGCGTGTAACTCAAAATGATTTGCTAGCATTTTAGAACTTTACAATACTATAAACAAGCTTGTGAACATGATCAACTTAGTATTTTAGTTACTTTACTTTTAGTTTACTTTACATCAGCGGAGTTTTTAGGCAAAAGTAGAATACGTGAGGCATCCGTACATATGTCTAATAAAGAATTTGTTAGACCTTTGTCAAATAAAAACTTAATTAAAACATCAAAGCGACAAATCCGTATTTTTTTAAAAAGAAGTCCAATACCACTTGTTAAAATTATTATTCTCATTGTTTTTCTTTGCTGACTTGTTAACAAAGTCTGATTTTTTTCTTAAACATGAATTATTAAATGTTCCATGATATGTGAGTTACTGTTAACATGGACGTGCGACGAAGGCAGCGATGCATTTAGGTTCGTAAAGTCCACTCGGTTAAAGTGATATTATGGACATCTAGCAGTTTATAGGTGTCTATCGCAACGGTTGTTTATTTTTGTTGTTTTCACTTCATATACACTTATATTTGTTAATGCAGCATCAACATACTAAAACAATATCCCGGAAAGAGAAAAATAATGCATTTGAATATCAACCGTACTTTCGTTTGACAACTGGTCATGCATGTACGATGTAAACCTTAATTTAGTTTTAGTGCAGATTCGTTCATACGACACAAAGACACAGTTTTGTTTTACAGATCATTTCGGCTTAGAGAACTGGTTGAGGCACGTTAGAATATCGAATATAAAATATATTTTTATAAACAACTGGAAGCAAGATGAGTTGCAGATAATTGGTCAGTGACCACATTTTAACTAACTCTTTTGACCGGTTAATTCTTTTCAGCTCAATTCAACAGTGAAAAATGTCCATATCACTTTAATTTGAAAAGGTAATGATGTTAAGAACATGTCCAATAGTATAAGGGCAACATGAATGAAAACTATACGACAAGAGTATTAAGAATTGTTTTATTATGTATTTCTTGTAAATAAAAAATTTACATTGCTTTTATAAGTAATCATTTTATCTGCGTTTAATACGTGTGTGGTTCAATATAGCACCGCATAATAAATATTAATATACCCATAAATAACTTAACACACCAACCTGAATAGGTGCAATAACAATCAATAATAAAACATTGAACATATATATATATATATATATATATATATATATATATATATATATATATATATATATATATATATATATTCACACATATGGCCAGTTACGGGGTCTCTGATTTAGAAATAGGTTATGGGGTTCCCACTTTAAATACATGTATCTCCATACCCTTTTTTATCCGATATAAACACGAATTAAGGTATATAGGGGTACCTACTATATTATTGTATATAAATACGTCATTTATTTAACGTCTTATACAAGGAAATATATAGCGAACTTATTTGCGAGGTATATACAATTTCAATTTCAGACGTGATTGTGGTTTTCGATTTAAGACCTTATTGTGAGATTTGATTGCATTACCTCCCCTACACCCCCCTCATAGTAATTAAAGGAGCCTAGAATGCGGGGTTGTATATAGACCCCGTTTTTTATATTGACCTCGTAAGTACAGTCTGAAAACTACCGAGACCGCGTAACTGGCACTATATATTGGTATATATATATATATATATATATATATATATATATATATATATATATACTGATAAGTAAGGCTTGCTTCGTGCGAAGCAGTTGTCATGACTTTGAATTGAACATTTATGCAATTAGTGAATGTTATAAAAAAGTTTTAAGATCCTACATGTTTGTCTACAAACGAACAGTGCACATATAAAAATGACAACAATATACGAACGATTACATAAAGTTGTGTTTCTTTTTCACATAGCACAATGCTAAAAACCTTGCCGTGATTTGCACGAAATATCTAGGTTTGTTTCTGACCTACGTTATCAAAAAGAGTCATTTTTTTAATTGTGGATTCGCCGTGTATCATCTTTTCGACGAACTCACGCGTCGTCTGAGAATAGATTTACTCGGTGTCGAAGGTTTATGGTCGACTTCCGGTTTGCAGTCATTTGATTGCGTCATAGAAATTGTCACAAACACGTCATCATCATTCGTGTCCGCTTCACAATCCGTCTGCAGTGACAACTCTCTCATTATAGCCTGGAAGGCATCGGAGCCGTACGGAAGTGCATCCGGAACCTCAACCTCAAAAACGAACTCTTCGTTCACGCTCCGGAAACGGACGATTCGAGTACCATTTCCGCCGGACTTGCTGGCTTTTCGGATAGCACTTTTAAGCTTTAAATCCATTTTGTCTTTGCTCGATTGCCGTTTAAAAGCGGCCGATTTCGCGGTCCGAGTGGACATCTTTTCACTCCGCGTCTTGCTTGCTGACCGCTGCATGGTACTCGTATATATACGGTGGTGATTGTTCCCTTTGATTACTTCTACACAAGCTCGTTTATAATAACAAAACTGAAACAAATTCAGACAAGTGCTGAGTTCCTACGTTTCCTGATTTTTCTTGCAAGTATTTTTTAACTTTCGCTGTTCTTTTTATACCCAAAATTGTCCTTCTCCTTTATTTGATCAGTAATTTCAAAATCATTCATTACAAAAATGTTGTTCTTATCACGTCCCTAAGTGTCATACAAAATTATTTGCTTAAGCTGACATCTTATAATATACGATTCCACTGACGTAGACAGGCAGTCTGACATTGTCTATTGGACATTTAATCTTCAATATTGATTCAGCACTCAATTGTTCGGGTACAAAAGCAATAATTGTTCGGCAACTTCTTGCGAAGTCTTACTCAAACAGAGGTGCAAAGTTCAGGATGATTGCGTGCCTTTAACAAATACAATTAATCCATACCTATATTTGAATAGAGCCATTCGTACTATATTTCACAAATATGATATAAATCTTATATCACATGGTTGTGTAAAGATCGCGCAAAATAAGTTAAGTTTGGAACGATTACGTATAACCATATTTTTCATACTTTGTAAACCGTTTTATGGAACTAAAATGAAAATATATTGAATTATGACAATACTTAACTTCTGTTATAGCATTGGATTTCACTGATTACATAGAGTACGTGTTGTAGATGGGTTAAAGCGCCAGATAGCTTCATTACTAAGCTTGAATAATAATTAGTATGCAACGATCTTAACGAAATGGTGTATTTTAAAAGGATGTATTTCAATTGATAAACGTAAACTGCCTTTATTTTTTAAATAATGTGTGTGCGTTGTGCTGTTTTGTCATGTAACAAAATGATTATTTCTAATATATTGTATTTTTTTTTATAGATCTCGTTGTTTAAGAGAGAAAATAATGTAAAGTGTAAACCTGTTTAATAAAGTCCGATTGAATTAGATTGACTGTTTATTTAAACGCCATCGGATCAGTTTTCTGGGTAGAACCAGTACTGGGTGTCTATAAGGAGATCTAATGAGTCGCGTTCTGAGAAAACGGGGCTTAATGTATGTGCGTAAAGTGTCATCCCATATTAGCCTGTGCAGTCCGCACAGGCTAATCAGGGACGACACTTTCCGCCTAAATTGGATTTTTGCTTAGAAAAGACTTCATTTAAACGAAACCTGTCATAAAAACGGAAAGATTCGTCCCTGATTAGCCTGTGCGGACTGCACAGGCTAATATGGGATGACACTTAACGCACATGCATTATACCCAGTTTTCTCAGAACACAACTCTCATTAACGTTTCCACAATGGAGATCGTGTCCGTTCCGTTTAATTCCCGATTGCGAATTAGTTTGTGAATGCAAATAGAGACACAACTGTTGGTCGTTGGTCTCTTGATATTTTTCGGCTTTTTCAAGAATCTTTGAATAATTTTTATTAATTGATAGTTTAAGGTAAAAAAACCTTTCATATATAAATAATAACCTCTTTGAAAATAAACAACAAACGATGAATGTTTTGACACCCATTTTATTTGAAGTATGCAAAGCCGAAAAATATCAAGAGGGTCCGCTATATACGCTGTCTCGTCATAAAATTAACACCCTGTCTGTGTTATAAACAAGAGCTGTAATCGTTAATTTATTAATCTTCAATAATAATAAGCTTAATTGATATGTTTCTAGAACAAAATATTTTAATTTATTCCATAAAAAAATATAATAATTATGTCAAAGGAAATTAAATGGCCGGTATCTAAACAAAAGCATACTGGTAAGCGCCAAGACCGTATCATCAGTTCGGTGCGTTAAGACCCCGCAATATTTTCTTCCGTCTTCATTCCTTACTTACTTTCATTTTTAAACCATTTTTTTTCTATCGTATCCATAATTCTATTCTCCTCAGCAAGATGTAATTTTTAAAACTGAACACCAAATATAAACGGTACAAATCGGTATAAAGTACGAACATGGCGACCTAGATTCTAAAACTCCAAACGTCCGGAGCGTTATGACCGCGCGCTACTTTCGTACAAATTCATTCCTTATTTACTTTCATTTTTAAAACCTTTTTTCTATCGTATACAGAATTCTATTCTCCTAAGCAAGATGCAGTTTTAAAAACTGAACTCCAAATATAAACGCTACAAATCTGTATAAAGTACGACCATGTTTACCGTAAATATTGATTCTAAAACGGTATGATATTTGCAAAAGTTAAAGTTATAACTCGCCGGGCTGCCCAAATTAGCAGTAAAACTTCATATATACTTATATATCTGAAAACTACGAATCGTAGGCTTTCTAATGATATATAATTTGTCAAAAGCGGCCGAGAACTAAAAGTAAAATTAGAAAAAAGACGTTAGTGGGTACATCAAAATGTATAACCTCGGCGCTTCGATGTACGCTAATCGATAGCTACTGGTCACGTGACAAAGTATCGACAAGGTTAAACGCGCGGGGGTAAAACATAAACTGTTTATTTCTCGTGTTTAACTCGCTATAAATCCATTAATAAAAACGGAAATATACTAATAGTTATATTTTTTGAAAGAGGACTTAATAAGCAACAAGATAACGTATAAACCAATAAAATCGGATGATTAGTTTTTGCATAAAATTGAATTTACTACAGTAACGGTCAAATACTCGATTCAACTCCTGTCAATATAGCTCGATTGGTCATTGTCGTCTCGGGTACTACTTACATGTACCCCGGGAACTCTAAAGTATACTTACATGTACCCCGGGTACGGTAAATATACTTAATCGTACCCGGCCGATATTAGACTGTACCCAAGTATTTCAGCCCCAAATCCGATGTCGTAAAACGCGCTACCGATTATCTTAAATAAAACTTCTCTTTTCAAAAAATCTGCATCAACATGCTTTTTGAGTATGACTTTCGATAAGTGCGGGTCTGATAAGTGGGTTGTGACGAAACGGATCGCGACCGGTAGGTCAATGCCACGTTTATAATTAAACAGTGCTCCAGCCTCCAGCTAGGCCTAAATTGAAGGGCGCCCTGCCCTCCCGAACCTCCACCCTGCCCCCCCCCCGTGCCCTTAATTTTTTTTTACATATGATCCTTAATTAATCTCTTATTACATTGTAATTAATGTATACCTCAATGTACACATTATATTTGAATGGTTTAATAATAATGGGAAGATATTTTCTAACATTTATTAATAACATATAAATTAACATGCAACAGGAAGCATTCCAGAAACGCCCGCGCGCTCGAAAGTGCCCTTTTGACAAAATACAGGCGCGTCGAGAGTGCCCTTTTGACAAAAAGCCCCCTGGCCTTTTTAAATCCTAGCTGGAGCACTGTATAATATTTATATATATTTTACGCTTACATGTATACATGTAATGAACTACTAATGGGGCATGCATTTCAATCTTAATAAAAGTATAAATGTACCGATGTGAATGTGAGGGTCGTCGCGCATGCATGATTATTGCAAAGGAAATTCACTAAAAGATTAATCGAGATTAGGCCGCCGCCCGTAAAATAAGGGCCTTTGGATGACTGTACTGTTGGCCGTCCGATACCTTGACGATAATATATGTATCCCGAAAAAACACCTTTTTGGAAAAACACACTAATCTGCAGGTACAAATAGAGCTGACCCATTTATAATCCTTTCTAAGTCACACACCGTATGAATCGTTATTATTTAAAGTAAGCTATCTTTGTTTAATTGGTTGATATAACGGACCAGCGCTGTTTGTGCCGGGGTGATTAGTGGGGTTTTCTAAACTCTTGCTTTTCATCAGTCTATTGAACATTGCTCAGCGCCTTTCGTTGCATAATTTGTCGCCACGATCTTATTCGAAATTGGACGATGTTTTAACAGTATAAAACCTGCGTCCGATCAAGTAAAAAAATACCCTCGACGATCTGACGGTGAGCGGCCAAACTAAAAAATATATATCACTATGTGTGTGTTAACGTTTAAAGGATTCGTTAAACTTCGACTGGTGCCATCCAAATATCATTCAGCGATTCTTTTTATATAATTATTATAGGTTATATACGCTTTCAAGCCTAGGGTTAGATCATAGGACAACAGTTAATGCAGATTTAAAATCACAAAATATGTAAAGTATTCTTTTTTTAATCATACATTAACAGTTCGACACACTGCTTCAGTTGTGTGAATAAGCTGATAATTGCTGTATTAAAAACAATTGACAGTGCCCATCTTTGCACCACTACTTTATTTTTTATTTGAGCTAGTGGGACGTTACACCTTCCTGAGATGTGATCAGGTGGTTTATCAAGGTGTGAAACTTGATCGGGTTGATCAATGGTTGTTGGGATATTGAAATAAATGGATGTGCAGTTCGCCTGATTAGGTAAATATAAATGTCTATTACATGTACTTATTACTTATTTGCGTATGCTTTGCAATTGTGACAGTGCTTGTAAGTGCGATTAGTGTTAAAAAGTTTCGTTGAGGAAAATGAAAATAATACACATGTATCACGTAAAACGAAAAAGAACGAACAAATATTTTGTTGACTAAAACACCGCTAAAAGTATTGAAAACAAGGAGTATATTAACGAATTTAAGCAGAACATAAAAACACATTTATATGTTTGTTGTTTTCCACATGAAAGCGATAGCCATTTAACAATGCACTTGTGCGCCCAAAAGTGTATGAATACTTTTACGGAATCCACTCATTTTGAATTTTCAAAACTGACAGTTTTTATCCTAAATAAAAGATTGTCGCGCTGCAACTAATTTGGAAAAATTAAATCACATTGTGATTTGGAACCCTTTAAAACTTTAATCAATAGTATTCGACAAAACATATTGGCGACATGTCCTTTGTCTGTATTTAATATACGTAAATGGGTGTCATCTCTAACATCTTTTTCGAACAGCTGTCCGTTTATTTGGATACAGGCAGTAACTCGCTTTGGGATCGGATACACCATGACCAACTGCTGGAGATCACAGTAAAAAGACCGAAGTATGGATCGTCGAAATGTCATCTCTGCCACTGCTGTAAATACAAAGATAAGTGATAATATATCTTTTTGAAATTGACGTTAGGCAGGTGTGATTAAAGAGACTATTGTGATGTGCGATTGTCGTTGAGTTCCTATGGAAAGCAGTACTGCTGTTGGTACGCAGAAAGACAACACTGTCCATTCGACTTGATTTGTAGAGCTAGGACGTTTTAATGTTGTTGACGCTCTGTCTGTGTCTGTCTGCTAAAACTCTGGCAAGGCTCCTCAGTTTTTACTGCGAGGGACACACTTTTTTGCCCGCTAGCGTAAACACTGACGCGGGTCGACGGTGCTGGTACAGCGAGTCCGAGTCGTCCGAGTCAGCGTAAGCATTGTTAAAACGCCTTAATAATTAGCTCTAAAAAGCAAGTCTACTCGATAGCGTTTACGTTCTGTTTTCAACAGCGTTACGGTTAACTAAAGGCAGTAACTAAGGTCTTACATAATCTTATCCCTTTTTTCAATGCAGCTGTTTAACGTAAACTCTGACATTTTCTTGCAAAAGGACGTATTCTAATTTACCTACCGGTATATATGCTAATACGTGTTTATTTTATTTATCGGTTATCGCCCCTTATCGTTGGTTAAAATGATACTTAAGTGTATATTTTCAATAAAGTAGTGTTTAATTTATTTTTATTTCAGTTACTAGTTCGTGTCAGATGGGACTCTTTCACGATCCGGTTCCACTGCTGGAGAAGGATGGGGCAGCGTTTTCGGATGCCATGAAGATTCTTCAATTTAGTCGCTGGTGGTGGTGCTGGTGGTGATGATGGTGGTGGTGATGGTTGTGATGGTGGTGGTGATGATGGTGGTGTTGATGGTGGTGGTGATATTTGAGGTGATTGTGGTGATGGTGGTGGTGGTTTGGTGACGGTGGTTGTGATGGTGATGCTGATGGTGGTGGTCGTGGTTATAATGATGTTGATGGTGGTAGCGATGGTGGTACAGGTTGTGGAAATGATGATGTTGCTGGTGTTGGTGATGATGCTGGTGGTGAAGGTGGTTGTGAAGGTGATGGTTGTGGTGGTGATGATGGTTTTTGTAATGATCAACGCGGGAGATCAGTCTCCACAAGGTCGCATCCGGGGGATAACTTTTGATTATCCGAAAGGGTTCCTAAGAAAAGTCATACCCACTCGCCGTGGATATAGCGCACAATACATGTAAGCTAAATAGGCTGTACGTACGTTCCTCCCCCCCCCCCCTGACGCCGACCCTCATTTAAATCCAGGGAAGAAACTATGTCAGCCCGACAAGCGTCCGCCAGGAGATCAGCGTGCACAAGTCGCTTCCAGGGGATAACTCTTATTTGTCCGAAACGGGCCCTTAAAGGTGCATAACCTCTCGCCGTATATATAGCGCATACTACGCTTAATAAGCTGTATGTACGTCCCCCTGAAGCCCAACCTAAATAAAACCCTGGGTCGAAACTAGGTCAGCCCGACAGGCAGTCAGCGCGCACTAGGTCACTTCCGGTTATAACTCTTGTGTGTCCGAAAGGGGCCCTTCATATAGCGCATAATATGCTAAATAGGCTGTTAATACGCCCCCTGACACCGACCCTAATTAAAAAACGGGCCGAAATAAGGTCAGCCCGATAGGCAGCTGACCGGAGATCTGCCTTCACTAGGTCGATTACGGGGGAAAACTCTTGTTTGTCCGAAAAAGACACTTAAAGATGCATACCCACTCGTCGTCGATATATCGCATAATACGCTAAATAGGCTGTATGTACGTCAACCTGACGACGACCCTTATTTAAAACCCGAGCCGAAACTAGGTCAGCCCGACACGCGCCGACGGGAGATATGCTTGAAATAGGTCGCTACCGGGGGATAACTCTCGTGTGTTTTCGAAGGGGCCCTTAAAAGTGCATACCCACTCGCTTTGTATAAAGCGCATAATACAATAAATAGGCTGCATGAACGTCCCTCTGACGCTGACCCTAATTAAGCCCCCGAGCCGAAAGTAAGTCAGTCCGACAGGCAACCGACGGGAGATCAGCGCGAACTAGGTCGATTCCGGGGGATAACTATTGTTTGTCCGAAAGGGGCCCTTAAAGGTACATACCCACTCGTCGTGGATATATCGAATACTACGCTTAATAGGCTGTATCAACGTGTCCCTGACGCCGACCCTAATTAAAACCCCGCGCCGAAACTAGGTCAGCCGGACACGCAGCCGACGGGAAATATGCTTGCAATAGGTCGCTGCCGGGGGATAAATCTTGTTTGTTCAAAGAGGGCCCTTAAATGTGCATACCAACTCGTCGTCGATATATCGCATACAAGTAATACGCTAAATAGGCTTAATGTACGTCCCTCTGATGCCGACCATAATTAAAACTCCGAGCCGAAAGTAGGCAATCATGACAGGCAGCCGCCGGGAGATCAACGTGCACTAGGTCGCGTCCTCTTGTTTTTCCGAAAGGGGCCCTTAAAGTTGCATATCGACTTGCCGTAGATATCGCGTATACTACGCTTAATAGGCTGGATGAACGTCCTCCTGACGACAACCCTAACAAAAACCGTGGGCCGAAACTAGGTCAGCCGAAGGTAGATCAGCGTGCGCTATGTCACTTCCTTGGGATAACTCTTGTTTGTTCGAAAGGGGCAATGTTCATACAAACTGGTTGTGTAAATAATGCAAATGGCTTGCTAAATAGGCTTAAATTTAATAATATTATGAATGGTTCAACCTATTCAATAAGATTGCTAAAAAGCTAAATAGACTGCATGGATTGAATAGGTTTCTAAATAGCCTAAATAGGATGTTTGTTTCAACCTATTTAATACACTTGTTGAAAGGCTTCTTAGTTAATATGCTTGATATGCTAAATATGATGTATTTTATAACAGACATGTACTAAACTTGCTAACTTCGCTTAATAGGCGAAAAATACTGGTACATATGCTTTTAGGATTTATTTTTTTCAAAATATATACCAAACCTCCCAAATAAGATGAAATAGGATGAAAAGAATATACTAAATAGGCTAAGTATCATGTATTTTTCAACCTATGTACTGAACGTGTTAAATAGGCTAATATTGGTGCTAAAAAGACTAAATAGGATGCTTGTTTCAACCTATTTAATACACTTATTGAAAGGCTTCTTAATATGCTTGATATGCTAAATAGGATGTATTTAATAACAGACATGCACTAAACTTGCTAAGTTCGCTTAATAGGCGAAAAATACTGGTACATATGCTTTTAGGATTTATTTTTTCAAAATATGTACCAAACCTCCCAAATAGGCTGAAAAGAATATACTAAATATGCTCAGTATCATGTATTTTCCAACCTATGTACTTAACGTGTTAAATAGGCTAAATAGGCTAAAAAGGGTGCTAAAAAGATTAAATAGGATCCCAGCAAATACATAGAGAATACTAGGTTAGCGTTGAATACAGAGAAGTTTATGTTGCGAGGCTTAGAACGCCGGAAGCGCGAGCCTTGGCGAGCGCTTTCGGTGTTCGAGCCGAGCAACATAAACTTCTCTGTATTCAACGCTAATCCTAGTATTCTATTTATCCCATTTGATTTTTTCAACGTGACATTTAACATAAATAGATCTAATAACCTTAACAATAATTTTAATTCAGTCATAAAAGCGCTTAAAATCTAACAAATGTAACCATGCGTAGTGATATACATGTATTTGTTCTGGTACGCAAAATAGTCTTTAAAAAATTCACACACAAACTGTAAAACAAGTAAAAATATCACCATGTGCCTACATTCAATTTTACGCAGTATGCGAATTTTAACACATTACGACCGCGAAAAGAAGATTTTACTTTACTATAATTCATTTTATTTTCGAAAGAAAATGATCAAAATCCAATATGGCGGCGATTGCTCCTGACAAAATGCTGTCGATGTCAACATACATGTACACCATCGAAGACCTAGTTCTGGCTACCATAACTTTAAATGTCGCTTTTTATGATTTTTGACTGGCGCGACTTTGTACAGGTCTGTCAATGCTGAATAAACTGTACGCTGAAGTTTCTTTAGCTATCGAAGACCTTGACAATTTTGACGAGTAAACAGACAATCGCAGCGACTGACACTTTATTTGACAAAATATACAGGGCAATACGTTTTCCGACTTCGAACGACGAATTTAAGGACACGCAGAACGTGTTTTTATAGAATGTTGTGGGTATGCCGTGTGTGATCCGATGCATCAATGGCGCCCATGTTAAAATCATTTCCCCGAGAACAGGGAACGACAAAAGTACAAACAAAAATCAAAACACGTAAGAACTAGTATCTTACCTTTAATTATCCTTTAAAATCCATCTAATAATCCATTTAACTCAATAATTGACGATTTTGCATCTAGGGTCTTTAATAATTATTTTAGCATAGTTAAATAAAGACCCTTATGCCATTCTATCACTTTATTCAAATGAGTTTATGAACGCGATAAACTTTCTTCTTCGTCACACGCTACGTCATGTACTCTACATTACTGCTGTTCCAGTGAACCGGAGCAGTTTATCTAATAATAGCCGTTGGTAAACTCGGTTGCATTTGCAGATTTCTGCATACAAACATAATTATGTTTAAACTTGCACAATGTTTTATTTATCTATGGTAAGTGCCCTTATTGTACGAGAAAATAATTTAATATATAAATACACAAAGAATGGAAAACATTCCAGTACACAACAGATAAATGAGTAGAAAATACCCGTGTACAAAATGGGACGTTCCCAATTCCAGTGTAGTGCTATTTTTACCATCTTATACTTTACACAGCTCTATGCCTAACGTGAAATAGGAAAGCAAAAGTATAGCAGATTATTCATGAACTGTGCGATATGTGTATGGCTTGTTGTACATTCTTAATATTTAAGTTAAATGTCAAAAGTATATGCTTTGGTTATAAACAATGCACATTACACGAAATAAGGAAAATGTGATAAATTGACAATTCAGATATGTCGACATACAGTACATGTAGAAAACATGTGAAATAAGTCGCGTTTATAATAAATCGTCAAAAAATGGGGAAAATGACGCAATAAGTATGTCATTTTATGACGCCATCAATCAGCTGATTCATTATACGGATGGCGAAAAATTATGTCATATGACTAGATTAAAAGGTTGAAAGTCGTATAATTTTGAAGCTTAAGTTTTGTCGACTTTGTTTCTTATGAAAAATCATTCAGTGGTAAAGTAAATATAAATAAAAAATACAAAACAAAAATCGTGTAATTTTATATTTTATTTCAACATTTCTTTTGGTGAATATGTCATATATATATTTTTTTCTGCAAAATATGCACATTTTCTTTTAATGGGTGACCTTATAATTCGATCAATAAACCAAATAAAACAATATCGACCTAATTTTAGCGTATATCGCATGACGTCATTTAAAAAGTAGTCCGTGCACGCGACAGGTATATTCCACAGTGTTGAATACAAGCAAGTATATTCCACAACGTGTTATACCGTCAATGTCGCGATGAAAATGGGATAAATGACGTTAAATAGACGTTGAAAAGACGTTGTACCATGACGTTGAATGACCGTTGAATTTTGGTTGTAAATGAAAGTTTTTTTAGACGTCATTTTATGACGTTGATTCAATGTCATGTTACAACCAAAATTCAACCATTTTTCGACCAAAATCCAACCATCTACAACCACTTTGCAACCAAACTTCAACCACTTTGCACCCAAAATTCAACCACTTTGCAACGTTAAAATGTATGGTTCGCTTAACGTTCCCGAAACGTTGCGGAATAACGTTATAATTTAACCTAAAACGAACCTAAATCTAATTTTCATATTGAGGTTGAAAACCAACACATCTTTATTCTTGTATACACAAGTTTATTGCTTGAACATACAAATATATGAAACCGAATTTCCTAACATACATGGTAGCTGAAATAATTCGCGTTCAATTAAATCTGAGTCTGCCAAGAGTCTGCCAAAGCAAAAATCATCAAAAGACTCTATGGCGGCAATTTATATTGACTAGCATACATGGTAAAATAATCAAGCCTTACAACATCTTTAAATTTAATAATGTATTTTATGACTGTATCAATTCATAACTAAATTTGAAATTAACCTACACGATCAATATTTTAATCATGTCATGCCCAACAAACGTTTTATATAAACTACATTTTACATAATAATATATTTCAATTTTAGATTTTAATAAAATTAATAACTGAGTTTAAGATAAAATTTTGAATTGTATTTATTTTTCAATTAACGTTGAATTCGGTTTATCGGTGTTCAAAATAACGGTGTTTTGGATAAAATAGATAAGCTATTTTCTGTCTGTTCGTCTGATTTTTGTGTCACGCGTAACTCGAAAAATTATCGCTACTAGAGCGACACAACTAAAAGAAATACACGTATTCTCATTAATTTGAACTTGCACATACTTTTGTTTAAAGTGATATTATGGGAATCTAACAGTTTATAGGTGTCTATCGCAACCGTTGTTTATTTTTCGTGTTTTCACTTCATATACACTTATATTTGTTAATGCAGCATCAACATACTAAAACAATATCCCGAAAAAAGAAAAAAATTAACGAACAATCTAACCGCGCAAGAAAAATATTACACGCTACATAAGATCACAAATAAAACGTGATAAAATAACAATAGAAAGGATTAAAATAACACCTGTATTTGGCGTTTACTTTTTATTTATAATAGTTACAGATTGCATTAGGCGACACTACCGATAAAGAAATATACAACGTCTTATCGTATGTTTGAAGTCCACTATCAACCGCAAAGCATATCGACCTGAGCTTCAAGGCAAATTAAAAGTAGGTCCTGATTTTCAGTTAAATTTATTTCCAAATGTCAAGTCAATATTTGTTACTTGCCCTAGCACACACGCGCTATCTCGGCTGAAATGGAAATCGAAGTTAAAGGTTGGATTTATTGGTTGTCTTCAGTTTAATTTATCGGCAAATAAAGCACGAGATATCCCCGCTTACAACTTCTTTAACATGAGCAACTTCAAAAGGTTTCATTACATGATAGCGATACTAACGGTGTACTTCAGGATTTGGGTATTGTTGTTCGAATAATGGAAGCATTGAGACGTAAATATTTCGTTGCGGGGTTAATGTGATGCATTTTTCAACTGACAAAATACAAATACATTTTATTGTTAAACATATTCTTTGACAAACAAACAAACTTATGTTTATGTTGTATTTTAATAACACATTAAAATTGCATAACGATATTATCATTTTGTTGACAAATATATAACACGCGGCTTGAAATCCAGAACAGAAAGCGATAGATACTTGGATTATTATATAAAAAATACAGACTTAAACATCCGTGCCAATCAGCGCACGATACAAACCAAATATAATTGGGATTACACAATTTCAGTGAAATCAGTTATGCAATAGTGTTAAATACTTCAAGATTAACCATACATGAAAGGACGGCCGTCAAATCTTTTCCAATTATAGATTATTATTACAGTTTTCAGTAAAAAAACTCAAAGGGTTTAGATGCTACGGTTTGCAAACAGTCAAAACAGAAAATGCAAAACGTATAAGTGTACATGAGCGGATTTTGTCGTTTTCTTGAAATTTCTTTTTTCGGGTTTTAGCGAGTGAATAAATATTAATTCTCCAATCAAATAATTTCTTCAACGGCATTTAGAATAATCACGGGGGAAAGAATAACTTTAAAGTACATCTGCACATTATCATTCTTTCAGCAAACAAACTATAATGCATCGCGCTTTTTTCAAACATTTGAACAGAAGATATATTTAATATTTATGCAAATGTTTGTTTCAGTTCAGGGGCTTCTGTCAGTGTAAGAATATCACAGGCGTCAGAACGTGCTTTGTTTTCGGCGCGGTAATTTTAAAGAGTAAGTGAACGGGAAAACAAGTCGCAGTAAGTGGCGACACATCGTCAAGAGATTGAAAAACAAGACTTCATTTTTTTTTGTTATAATGACTAAACAGAAACAACGAATGTTCATTGTTTAATATGTATGTCATACAAAAATTCATGTGTTGTCTGTAGAATCGTTGCGTCGTCTATACGGTTGTCGATTTTAGTATTTGGATAGTTATCTTTCATTTGGATATCTACAGTGCAGATTGATATAAAGTTCGCTAACAGACCCCAAAAAGTTATCGTGAAGCTTTTTAACAGACATCACCGACTGAAGGTGCGTAGTCGGATTGCAGCTCTAGTACGGTTGACATGTCGAATCGACGCATGCGCATTGAGAGCCACATCCGTGTCATTGTGACCCCGCCGAGCAGCCCTGGTCAGAAACCTCGAAGGAAACAGTTGCAAAGTACCAAGCCGCAATGTAAGATTATAAGTTCTCATTTATTATAAAGTATTAAAGATAACGTGAACAGTGAGAATTTTAGATATGAATGAAAACGTTCACAACATCTTAAAGGTAGATGGATAATAACAGTAGAGCAAAAGTTCAAAAGAAGTTTAGCGGATAATCAACAAAATAAGAGTTGCATTAACGCGTATTTTTTGTTTGTACAGTAGGAAATTCATGCATCAATACAAGACACAATCCCCACCATGCCGTGCAAATTTGTTAACACTAAACATGTTGTGTTCTGTTTACTTTGCTCGAAGTAGTTTTAAGTACATAACATCTGAGTAGGCTAATAAGTTAAACTACATACACAGAATCTAGTTGAAAACGGAACAACGAATGTTTCTTTTAAGTAAAGATAATGGATACAAAATATAGTATTTGCTAATTTTGAATTGTAAAATAATTCATTTTACGAATGTTCTAAATCTTAATGTAGTTAGCAGCTTATTGGCATCAGTCTGGAAATGCTGTATTATAGGCATACATGTAAACGTATTATAGTGGGCGACGCATAATTATTTTCAGGAGTCAATTATGACAAAAATATTAGTTTTATACTTTCTTGTCATTTAAATAAAGCAATGTTACGAGACATTGGTTAAAGGGACCGACAACCAAGAATGAAGAAGACAGAAAAGTTCTAATATACCGTACTTTTTTACAATTATTAGTTTATATCGATTAAAATATCACGACTGGTTTATTATATTACTTGAAAAAAGTTCATATTTTCAGTATATTCGGTAATAAAATTTGGCGATGTGAAATCGAAAGTACATCGCGAAAAAAGGTGACATAACGATGTACACACTATAAAAAACGCAAGTAGATTGATCATTTTATATATAAAATATATACAATTCACTACGCATGCACACTTTGCTTTCCTGGGTTTAGCACGTGACGATGATGATCAATCTACTTGCGTAATTGATAGTTAACTGGAAGTTACCTGGTACACATACCCAGTAAAATTTCATTATCGAATATATGAAAAAATAAAAACTTAACAACTTTTTTCAAGAAATGTAATATACCAGTCGTGATGTTTTAATCAATAAAAACAAATAATTGTAAAAAAAACGGTATTTTAGAACAATTATTTTTCGTCATTCGTGGTTTACGGTCTCTTTAAGTTGACCGAAACATTTAGAATTCAAATCGCGTTAAAAAGTTATGAAAAGTAATGATCTTTTTATGGCATACCTATTTGTTCTTACTGTTATCCCACCTGCCAACTCCATATGCAAATGATCTGTTTGGTACTATATTACAGCCAGGCAATTGAGTCCCGGCTTTACTCGGAAATCACCCGGCGTCAAGGAGCGACCTCGATCCGGATCGCACTGCCTGCAGGTATTATATGATGAGTAAAACTGTAGGTATTTCCCAACATTGTGAAATATACTAAAATTTCAAGTCATCATACAGCCAATATGGCGAGGATACGTGTCAATTTGGGGCTCGATATAAACTGTTTAAGCCATCCGTCCTGATACGAAACAATGAGATTAAATTGACACACATCAGTATGCATGAGGACAACAACGAACTGTTTATTGAAAGATTTGGACAAAGAACAGTCTTGTTACTAAAATAAATGATAAATGATAAATGCGCTATTGATATGAAAACTATATTTTGTTATTTTGTGATCGGTTTGGGGATGGTTTTCAACGCTGGAAACGAGTATTACTGTTTAAATATCATAAGACGAGCGAACGTTATGATAGTTTGAAACATACTTATTTAAGCTCGATCATATCGAACGCTATTGGCTGATAAAGACATTTGGGAGAAACAGCACTTAATGTCGTTGGTGATATTCTAAGAACGCTCCTTGAGAGTGGTCGTCTGGGTCACAAGCGGAAATCATTACACCCTTAAATCAACGCGAGCATCCTGTTAGAACACATGTTCACGAGTTCAGGCAACTATAACTCGTACAGTTGTAAATGACGTAAGTTACAGCCCCGTAAGCTTATACTACAGTTGCTGCTGTATTCGCTTTTATTCTTCGTTCATAAGATATTAACTTCCGCTTAAACGTTTTAAACAGAAAAAAATCAGGCCAAATAATGTCACAGTGTTTGCTTTCCAATAAAGCGCTTGAACAAAATTGATAACATACCGCTCGATATTGAATTGTCAGGTGCCGTTAAGTTAAAGGGACCTTTTTATAGCATTCCCGATTAATATATAAACATATTAAAAACCAATATACTTCCTCTTTTCAAGAATATATGTAAACAGAAAATATGATGTGAATGAAACCATAAAGAACAAACTTTGAAAAAGTATATGCAATTTCTTGCTTTTTCGATACGTGTCTTCAGTAAGATAAAAATAATCATTTTTCAATTAAGACTACAGTACGTTAATAAATAGTGTGCACGTTTGCCTTGTGAACATTTCATGTTAAAGGGCCTTTTCACGTTTTGGTAAATTGACAAAATTAAAAGAAGTTGTTTCAGAATCGCAAATTTTCATTTTAGTTATAATATTTGTGAGGAAACATTAAATACTGAACATTTACCATGCTCTAAAATAGCCATTATATGCATCTTTTGACGATTTAAAAACCTGAAAATTATAAAGCGTTGCAACGCGAAACGATTTAATAATTTGGAGAGTTCTGCTGTTGTCGTTATATTTTGTAAAACTACGAGTATTGCTTATATAAGGTATAAAATACATCTTTCATTGTATGAGCTCGGATTGCCGAGTGGTCTAAGTGGTAGACTTTTACTCCAGGGGTCAGTGGTTCGAGTCCTGTTGAGGGTTACTTTTTTGTTTTTTTGAAATTTTATTTTTATTTTTTAATGGATCTTTTTAGATCCAATGTTTACATTTATCAATATGAAGCATTTAATGAAAACTTCAAAACATGCCAAAATCTGTGAAAAGGCCCCTTTAAAAGATTGTTCAACTACTTCTCATTTTCTCGTAGACGTCGAAATTCATTAGATACATTTTTTTTGCCATAAACAAAAGCATAGTACTGAACATTTAAAAAGCCTATGTTATAAAGACCTATATATTAGATACAATTAACACTTCACCGATAATCGTTTTTAAAAATATAGTACGGCACTGGCGCGATGTACCCTATTACGACCTGATAACGCTCTTTATATTAAATAACCACGATTTATTAGCATTGTTCCGCAAATTTTATGAAAACTTACATCCAAGAGCAAACGTAAATGAAAGATAATCTGTAAGCATACAGACGAAAGCCGCTGTCATAATGATTAATAAATGGGGCGTGCATGTTTAATACAAGTACCCTTCATACCCTCCATAAATAAAGAACTTAATAATTGAAGATACACAAACATAAATCATTGATAACTTGAGTTTGCGTTCACTTAAAATAAGATTGCATGTTGATAATTTTTTTCTTTTCTTCGCGTGTTTTAGTTTAATTGTTAAATCGCCAAAATTATTGTTTTCAGATCTTTAAAATGTTCAAATTAAAAACTATGACAGGAAATGAGGAAAGTTCCGTTAACGGCGAAGAAGAAGGGAAATTGTGCTCTTATAATCCTTACACAATTTAATGTTTTAAACCTACTTGTATTTAAGAAGAAAAAAAAAGTCACCATTAATTTCTGCTGTGTTCCACTGTCTGTAGTCTTTTCTTTATATAATTATATGACAATCACTGGCCATGATCGCCAGCAGAATCTTTTTTTAAGAATGGTTAACATTTTATTTCATAGCGCTATAGAAATGAGGAATTGGCAGAAAAATATAAACCAGCAAAAACATTAAACAAATTATAAAAAAAAATACTCTTAAAGCTATTTTTAATAATGTAGGCTACAAAACACTAGACGATACACACTATTTAAAACTAATTATTCATTTAAGCGACTTAAGTCTCCAATTAAAAGAAACGTGCATATATTTATTTTCAAATTTCAGACGTTGTGTGGGGTTTTGGCACTGAACACAATAAATTTAAATCTTGTTAAAATATACTACTGTCCAACATTATTGTTTGTACATTTTAAGGTTCCAGGGGCGATAAACGTCAGAGGGAGAGCCGATAGCAAGAACGACAACACCGATGACAACACGTTGCCTAACAGAAGCAGGAGTTACTCCCCTTTCGACGAACGGAAACAAATACCCTGTGGATCACCTACTTTCGAGCGCGTTCTACGCGACATGCTGTTAGAATCGACTTCTCGTGGTGGATTTAATAACAATGATACAAACAAAGATGATGATACAGACTTGCAGCAATTAAGTTTTAAAGTCGGACATGTGTCTTTTAGATGACACAGAAGTTATTACAGTTTGTATCTCGGTAAACCATATACATGCAAAATTCTTTGAACGTCTTAGCATTAATTTGTTTTTATGCGCTCTTTGATCTTCATTGTTCGACAATCAAAACTGTCCAATCCATTGAACAAATGTGTTATTCACTCATATGTTCAAACTCTTTATAGATGATACTAGCAAATATGACTAACGAGGTATTTCTGAATGCAGTTCTTATAATACTTTGATATTTCTTCCAGAAGTATTGATCTTCCCCTTCTTGAAGTATGGACTACTTCGGGTCTAGAAAATAATCACATGTTTATTGTTCCTGTATTCTTCTTTTATTTCATTATTTTGTTTAACGACATTAAACACAGATTGTTTTATGATCTTTGGCTATCCCGATTATAAATCCCTTGCGTGTGCGGGCGCGCGCATAAATGGTAAGACTAGTAAATATTGCAAAATTGCATTTTTTTTACATAACATTATTAATATTTTGTAAGTATAATCATACTAGCGTAGTTAACTACTCTATATGTCTTTATGTATATATTTATGCAGATTGATTATGAAAGTTAATGAATACATATGTCATTGAATATGAAACTCTTTATTGTAGTATTGTTTCCTCATTTTCATTATCAGAAGCAGCATCATTATTACCATCATCATCATATAATTCTTTAGCGCCATCCTGATCGGAAATCACGAAAACCATCATAGTCAACAATGTCGTCGCGACCTCGACGTTCTTCAACAAGAGTGTAATCATCAATATTATATATCGTTACTATAACTAGTTACAAAATGACGTCACGAGCGGTTATTCGTAACTACAGAAGTCATCAAAATCATACATTTAGTTAACTTCCCGCTTACCAAAATAACAACTGAAATCCAATGCTTACCACAATTCAATTATAACGTTATGCAACTCTGTATTCCATACTTCCATCCCTTAATCTTAACTTATTGTGAATTTCACTATTTTTTTCCATTTATTTATTTATTTGCCAATATGCATTGTACAGTTAAATACAAACATCGCTGGAATAATAATAAATTGAATAACGGTACAATAAATCATGTTACAATAATGTATGCCAATTCTATAAAAATACAACACAAAAGTAGTAATAATTATTAAGGTAAATTAGTATTACAAAGAGATTCGACCAATTCCCACGAACTTTTATAACTATTGGCTAAATGCCTGTTTTGTATAACTGCAGAGGCTATTTTGCAGATACTTCGGAGACCATGAATTGTAAGGGTTACCATTTTACGTCTACAGTTATAAATAAAGCGTTTTATTTCGAGACATAAAACGTTATACTTTTCAGATTGGTTACCAACTGATCCCAGTATAAATGTTTTACAATCAAAACTAAAATTGTTATCAATGTTTTTAATAGCAGATGAGATGTGATGTAAAAACATGTGTATGACATTACAACTCCAAAATAAATGGACGAGAGTCTCTGTTTCTGTTTTACAGAAAGTACATTTGTCTGAGTCACTTATTTTCATTTTTTAACAAATTGTGTGTGGCTAGTAGGTTGTGAGTTAGTCTCACTTGGAACCATTGGTTGTATGAATCTTGTGTGGTTTTAAATACCCATGCATAAAGACTTCTCCATTCTGAGCTTTCAAGACTGAAAAGGCTGTTCCATTTTACTTGGCTTGTTGGAATTTCATTGCTGTGTATTAATATGTTATATATATGTGGGTTATTTTTGTTGTGCAATTATATAGGCTTAATATATCCCGGGATGATTGGGAAACAATAATCCTTATTCATTGTTGAGATTGTATCAAGTTTTAGCAATCCTAAGTATGTTTTAATCGCCTGTAGTATTCCTTGAAATTGCAGAAAGTTCACACTATCGCCTAGTTTTTGTTTTCCTTTATTCTACCAACTAGGAACATATAAATGTCCGTGTCCAATTGCAAACTTATGGTTAAAGTATAATGGAAGTTCGTGAAATTTCGTGATATTGTCTATTGGAAATTACACTATTTGTTTGAAACGTTTATATCAAATGCTAACCTTTCAATCGACCAACGATTTACGAAAAAGATTGCCCGGTCGGATCGATTTGTTTTATTCCTATCGATGTTTCGTATTATGATCGACAAACACACAATCCAAAGTAAGTTTTGGATTTGTTCGATGCTTTAAAAAATTTACTGTCAAATAAACCACCACGTCCGAATTGTCGTCCCTAATAATTTTCAGTATGTCTAGTTTCATCAACTAAATTATGCGTCATAATCCATTTAAATAAAAAAATAAAAGTACAGAAAGCTGGCTCTGGTTTTTATTTTAGTGAAGAAGCACGGCAGAGTTGGGTCGGACGTTTATAATCGGCCCTAGCCGCATAATGGCCAAAGTCCCTCTGGCCGTTATGTCGGCATCGGGCCGATTACAGACGTCCGGCCCAGCCATGCTGTGTGTTATTGCCTTATATTGCTTAATTTTAAGCATTTTAAATATCAACATCGTCATTACATTCATCAACGTCATCCTAACTGTCAAATTATCACAGTCATCACAAACATCATAATAAATCACAGCCGGCATCGATGTTCGTATCTTGAGCATCATCGGCATATCAATATAAAAGTAAGCCTTCAACACGCAATCGATTTTGATCTTCGTTCTGGGATAACTGGACTTAATTCGTGTGCGTAAATTAATTCATGTGCTCAATTCATGTGCGTAAAGTATCGTCCCCGATTAGCATGTGCAGTTCACACAGGCTAATCAGGGACGACACTTTCCGCTTTTATGACATTCTTCGTTAAAATGAAGTCTCGTCTTATCAAAAAAAAAATTAGGCGGAAAGTGTCGTCCCTGATTAGCCTGTGCGGAATTTTCTCAGAACACGACTTATTTGATCAATGTAAATATCACAGATACCGTTACGCATGTCTGTTTCCTGTGATATTACTTTAAAACACGACATATAAATTATACTCTTGTAAGGTTCACATTGTGTCTAACAAGGACTCTTGTAAGGTTCACATTGTGTCTAACAAGGACTCTTGTAAGGTTCACATTGTGTCTAACAAGGACTCTTGTAAGGTTCACATTGTGTCTAACAAGGACTCTTGTAAGGTTCACATTGTGTCTAACAAGGACTCTTGTAAGGTTCACATTGTGTCTAACAAGGACTCTTGTAAGGTTCACATTGTGTCTAACAAGGACTCTTGTAAGGTTCACATTGTGTCTAACAAGGACTCTTGTAAGGTTCACATTGTGTCTAACAAGGACTCTTGTAAGGTTCACATTGTGTCTAACAAGGACTCTTGTAAGGTTCACATTGTGTCTAACAAGGACTCTTGTAAGGTTCACATTGTGTCTAACAAGGACTCTTGTAAGGTGTACATTGTGTCTAACAAGGACTCTTGTAAGGTTCACATTGTGTCTAACAAGGACTCTTGTAAGGTTCACATTGTGTCTAACAAGGACTCTTGTAAGGTGTACATTGTGTCTAACATGGACTCTTGTAAGGTTCACATTGTGTCTAACAAGGACTCTTGTAAGGTTCACATTGTGTCTAACAAGGACTCTTGTAAGGTTCACATTGTGTCTAACAAGGACTCTTGTAAGGTGTACATTGTGTCTAACAAGGACTCTTGTAAGGTTCACATTGTGTCTAACAAGGACTCTTGTAAGGTTCACATTGTGTCTAACAAGGACTCTTGTAAGGTTCACATTGTGTCTAACAAGGACTCTTGTAAGGTTCACATTGTGTCTAATAAGGACTCTTGTAAGGTTCACATTGTGTCTAACAAGGTGATAATAATGAGGACATGAGTATGACGCTGATTTTTGTTATGATGACTGTCAAGGCATACTGATGGTAGCGACAACAACTCTGTTTATGGACGTACTGTTTGTAGTTATGATGATGTCACTCTTTCTGCTGCTGATAATGATAATCCTGATTTTGATAATGATGTTTTTGCTGACTAAGGAGAAAGTTATAGTGTATGATGACCGAGATGGTGGACAAATGCAACCAATTTTTATGAACACTAACATGGTGTTAATGCCAAAGTTCGGTTGACACCAAACTGCGGAGCACAGCATTTGTGATCAATAGGTCGTTGTACACTACGTCACAGCGGGTGACAGTGTACTATGCTTCCTATTAAAATATTTGATCTTATTTTACTGCTGTTTGTCTATATGAACCAATAATGAAATACGAAGGAAAAATGTTTATTTTAATTGAGAATTGTATATACAGCTTTTATTGTATTTGTTTTCCAACGGACAACTCAAATCATTTGTCAAACGAATGAAAATCGCATTTATTGTCAAAAGGACACATACATGTACTTTTTCGAAACGTGTTTAATTTTTACGAAGAAATGCAAAGTAAGGGTAAGTTACTCGACAGATGTACAATTTTATAACATTTACTTGTTTGTTCCCTTGACTCTATTTTACAATATTGATCCCCATGCTGTTTAAGACTGATACATTTAATCTTACATACTTCAACATGTTCCACATGTCCCACCTCATTAACAGTTGTGTGCGTAGGTAATGTTATAGTAGGCGTATGGAAGAGGATGTAATGATGGACATCGATCTAGTAGGCGTATGGAAGAGGATGTAATGATGGACATCGATCTAGTAGGCGTATGGAAGAGGATGTAATGATGGACATCGATCTAGTAGGCGTATGGAAGAGGCTGTTATGATGGACATCGATCTAGTAGGGGTATGGAAGAGGATGTGATGATGGACATCAATCATGTTCAATATGAGCCGTGCTCTGTGAAATTGGGGTTTATTGAATGTGCGTAAAGTGTCGTTCCAGATTAGCCTGTGCAGTCTGCACAGGCTAATCAGGGACGTCCCTGTCAGCCAAAACTGGATTTTTTTTTAAGAATAGATTTTCTGTAAACGAAAATTACCATACAAGCGGAAAGTGTCGTTTCTGATTAGCCTGTGCGGACTGCACAGGCTAATCTGGGACGATACTTTACGCACATGCATTAAACCCCTTTTTCACAGAGCATGGTCCATACAAATAGCAACTAATTGAAATAAATAAATTATGTATAATTATGGTTCCATTCTGCTGGTTCAAATCTCGTTGTTTATATTATAGCCTCTGTATTTACGGTATTTACAGCATACACAGTATTTTCGCAAGGGACTTTCTTTAACGAGAAAATACGATGAAAGCGAAAGATGTCGTTCCTGATAAGCGCGTGATTACTGCATTAAACCCAGTGACCCCAGAGCGAGGCTCATTTGTTCATTCGCCATTAGATCTTATAGACGGCGTCAGACAACCAGTTGTTGTTGTTGTTATTGTTTTGTTTGATCTTAATCCAATACAGAATACATCCAAAACTCATCATTGTTTTTGCAAATTTGTTTTGACAAATTAATGATGTATAGTTGTTATCTAACTTATATGACGAAAAAAAATCATTCAAGTGTGGTGAAATAGCAGCCATAAAACTGACAATATTAGCTCATTTCTAATTCGGTTGATCAAAGTTCACATAAATGCCTTTAGAAACCCATTACAAGCTTTTATTTCATTAATGTGTAAATACTGCTTTCATTTTAATACCGTTTTAAAGAATTTGCGGTAATAAACCTTTAGACTAGATAGTATACCAATGATGACGTCGTCATAACCTTTATGAAAGTTTTAATTATAACCATGTAAAATAATTTTATTTCTCATTAAAATGAATAAGGCATATTTTGTCAAACTATTCATTTCACATGGCATATGAAATTCATGTTCACCAATCGCATACTATTCGCAAATATATCTGTATTAACGATTATTCATTTGCCAATTTGCTCCACTGGTTTCAATTATGTTTCTCAATAAAATAAGCATGCTTTACTGATAATACATTCATAAAATTCAGTTAATGGATTCCTAGCTTTGCATTATGTATCAGTGCAAATTATGTCCAAACATGAAAGAAGGTAGTTTACTTTATTATTGCTCATTTTTTCGTATTATTCAGTTCATAATAATCAATTCTAACACTTTGTGATTGCTTATTTTCGTTTCACTTTGACGTCGTAGATGAACAAGATTTGTATGGAAATAAAACAACTTTCATTGATTGATTTGAATACGTACTGGACACCTGGATAACGCCGTCATTATATGAAATTATTATCCAGTGAAACATCTTAAGTTTAATGTTATCGCTAGAGCAGTGTGATGTGTACAACTGGTTTTCCGCCCTATATTGCAAATATAGCATACTAAACGCAACGGCAAAAGTGTGGAATTAAACTTTGTGAAAAACGTGTAACATTTTAAGAAAGCGATGTCAGGGCTTGTTAACCTTTATTCGAACCACAACGCAACAAGGGTGATCATTGGAAGCAGTCCTATGTGTTAAAGCAAACAGACTATTTTCCGGACCTATGTTTTTGACTGGCACCGCTGGTACAGCCACTTGTCTCTGTCATTCGTTGTTTGATGCTTAAAGAAGAATACGAGAAAGAGACAACAGATGGTATACGAATCTTTTAATACAGGTCATGTCAAAGTAACAATTGCAGGTACTTTTGCAAATTCCATCGACTACAAGGCTCGCAATGGAAAAGACGTTATGTTTTCGGACGTACCATGCTCGTGAACATCAGAAAGATAAATAGAATAAACAAGTTGTTGGACAGAAAAGCTCATTTGTTTTAATTTCAATGTATATTAATGTTCTTGAACAAAATATTCGATAATTTATAAAAAAAAATCAAGCTATATGATGTAATATCCGATCCATTAAATTAGTTTTCGTGTTTTAATATGGTTTTATGTTTACGTTTTATTCTTTCGAAAGTTGTAATTGTGTAAATAATTTATGTTGAATAAGTGGACAGTTTATTTTCAATAAACACATATTAAAGTGATAAATAGACAAAGGCACAGTTCGAGGCTTCGATGACCTAGAAATCACGTATATAAAAACATTGTTGTTCTCAGTTATTCTCACATTGAAATGATAAAGTCGGTTTCTACAGTCAACGTCGTTTCAATAAGTAAACCGTTGAAATTTCGGACGGTTTCATTATACCCCCAAAGGATGTCTGAAAGGCTATCGCACGTTCCGAAGTATTCCGAAGTGTTCCGGACGGTGCTCGAAGACATGTTAGCATCCGGGGAGTTTACGGACAGTACCGTGCTCGTACGGGTGTTGTCTAGGACTGATGAAGTGCGAGGGGACCAGGATGATGACGTGAAAGGAAACCAGTCAACATTCTAAAATATTGTGCCTCTTAAGAAAGTATTGCTTAAATTTCCTCATTAATTAAAGTCGGATATTGCATGTAAATAACGTTTATTGTCTATCTTGCTTTTTTATTTCGTGTCTCATTCTTTTAATAACTGAAAATATAAAATTATTTCTTTGTGATTTTAAAATCTTAACCTCTGTTGTACTAAATTTCTTGTTATGTGTCACAATCCCGTACCACTTAAAATGTCGATTTAATATACAGTAGGCACTTTAGGCAAACGTGCTAATTTAACATGAAGACAAGTCGCAGGAGTGTTCGAACAAAACTGTTTTTTCTATAAGGTCAGCAACTCGGAGGTACATTGACGTCAATCATTTGTTGTTAGAAAGTGTTACATGCGTCGACTCATTAATACATTAAAATTGATTGAATGATAATATATCTTATTGACGGCGAACAAAAAAGACAGTGTTGAAGTTATGTATTGCTTTCGCTGTTCAAATATTTGTCTATTACACCCTATACAATCTACCTGATAAACTCTTGACATCGCACTTGTGTAAATTCGTCGGTTAATGAATAACAACGTTAAGTGTTTGTTGAAGAATTTTGAAAACAAACCGTTGAGTCGCTTTGAAGTTAAAATTTAATGTGTGGGAAACATGACCTTAAGAAGTGAATCTGTTTTTTAATGACATTCAGTCTTCTACAACGCAGATATTCGCAATTGATTAAAATTTCTTTCAACGTCAAACTTTTCAAAGTACTCACTAACTGCATCCTACAAATTATTCATTGCGTCAAGCAAATTTTGTGTTTTGTAAGGTAATTACGAAAGATGCCCGCAACGTATTTCAATTCGCGGCAATACCTTGCATATTTTTAAGCCCATATTCATTTAATACTGAGAACGGTTATTCTTCTACTGATTTAAGTAGGATTATCGTCAATCGTCAGTCACTGGCATGAGTATGGGCACTTGATACTGGAAAACCCGCGTGCCTCGGGAAAGCGTGAGTTAGTAAACTTATCGCAGTAATGTGACTGATCAATGTCGAAGCAGACCCAACCACAGGTACTTGAAAAAACTTGTTTGGTCCTTATTATGTATATATATATATATATATATATATATATATATATATATATATATATATATATATATATATATATATATATATATATATATATATATATATATATATATATATATAAGGACCAACAAATTTGGCTCAAGTACCAGTGTACACAACAATTTTTTTTTTAAACGTTCAACAAGGCGTACTTCCAGATTTTTAAAAGAAGGTGGAAAATTTACGGTTTAATTGTTGTTGTTGTTGCTGTTTTTCATTTGTTGGTCGCTTATCCATCTGTCATGTCGTGGTTTGCAAAGGGTAAAGCAATATCTGCATTATATAACTCATAACAGTGCGCATAAGACAATATAAACATAATTGTTAAATATTTGAACACAGCTCTCTAAGTATACACGCTTGAACCCATTTATACCTCGCGTCTAGAAAAAAGGCCTTGGTAAACAACGTAGACCCAGATGAGACGCCGCATGATGCGGCGTCTCATCAGGGTCTGCGCTGTTTGCTTAAAGAAATTTCTGTAAGAAATATTCTAAAAATAGAAATAAATATACTAGAAATCCCTAATTTTGGAAATGAATTGATCCAATTTCAAAGGATGGGAGAGTCCACTAGGCATAAATCGGTTAAATAAAAGGACACGTGCACAATCTATTGATTTCCAGAGTTAAGCGGAACTATGGAACCCGCTTATTATTTTCTGTATGTGAAACTATAGTTTCACGCTCAACATTAGACAAGCATCGTTAAAAATCGCAATGCTGAACCCCTATTCTTCTCAATACGGAAAAGGCAGAAAGAGAAAGTTTATTCATTCGGGTCTTTTGGCTGAAAATATCTCCAATTTATTGCCAAATATAAATGTCACTTAAGGTAAATACCTTGGTTTCATTGTCAAGAATATTATCCATCCGATTCGTATGTGTTTGAATTTTACTGAACAATTTACACAATAAACATCGTAATAATAATAACAACTGTACTTTTTGTTCGGTCATATACCCTGATAATAAAACACAGTCTTAACGACTTATGAAACTGCGTCTTCTTTCATCTGAATAAATCTTTATATAACGGCTTATTATAGAAAAGTATATTAAGCCGAAAGGTGAGGTAGCCATCATAATATGGAATGTGCTTTGTGAAAAATGGTTTAATGCATGTCCGTAAAGTGTCGTCCCAGATTAGCCTGTGCAGTCCGCACAAGCTTATCAGGGACGACACTTTCCGCTTATATGATATTTTTCGTTTCAATAAAGTCTCTTCTTAGCAAGAAATAAGTTTATGCGTTGTGTCGTCCCTGATAAGCCTGTGCGGACTGCTCAGGCTAATCTGGGATGACACTTTACGCACATGCATTAAACCCCCTTTTCACGGAGTAAGGCTGAATTATATAAAGCTAGACAGGACATGAGTTTATGCAGTAAAAACAGTCATTATAATCCTAGACGACCTCAATTATATAACTTCGCATGAAAATTAAGTCTGAACTATCAGAAACATTACATACATCTATTCATAAGGAATTAAGTCACGATATTATAAGATCATGCGACCTTGAATCCTTTTATGTCTCCCGTGACCTATCAATTTCAAAACACCGTCATTTGAACGTTTACAATCGACAAGCTATGGAGTTAATAACAGTACAGATTACAGTTTAAATCTCACTGTATCTAACCAATCGTCAGCTGTCAATCAAAATAAATTAAGTAATGGATTAACTAATCTGATGCCGTTTATTGCCGCCGTATGGTCTGAAAAAAAAAAGGAATGAAATAAGCATATTACGTTAACAAAGCTAAGTGGGCGACGCGATCGCTTATTTGGCGAGTAGTCGATTGAATTTTGAGATATAAAATTTCCAATTCAGAGCGAAACTATTACGTGTATTTCAATACTAAGTCTTGAAACACAATTCGATGACATAATTCAAATAGACGAGACTTGTTTTATTGTGAAACACGGTATATAAGTTATCGCATGAACGTGTATGGGGCATGACTGAGTTATTGATATCCACATTACCATGCAAATAAATATGCACACGAACAAACGTATCTATAGTAAAGTGCAAAGAATTGCACACATATAATTATGAAATAAATTATGTTGCCGGTGTTAATGATGTTCATTTTAATTACTATAAATATATGTCGTCATCATTGCAAGAAAGAAAGATGTAATAGCTTATTAAAGTATTTTTTTACATCATCAAAAATATAAATTGTTGCAGCATATTTAATAATTTAGCATAATGAGTATTACCGTTGTTATTTTAAAATTCAAGGTTATATTTATGATATAGCTCATGGCGCTGCACGTTTTCAATATGAAAATACATTAAAGTCTGCTTTTAAATCTTCATAAAGATCATGACATTTGCAACCGTACTTTATGGCCTTGTAACTTGAATAATACATAAGTCGGCTTTCTTTTGTTAATGATTGATCAATAGTGTTCAACATTCGAGCGAAAATTACTCAATCCTGTCATTACTCAACTTGAACATTTTCTTTAGAAAAAATGTTAGCTGGATATAGCTGTAGAAAATGTGTATAAATTGTTTTATCGTTAAATCACTCGATTTATTCGAGCACATTGATGCCGCATAGGTGTGTCTCCCCTTATACAGGGCACGTTTCGTATATGCGGTGATTGTCACCGCATATACAGGGCGGTTTCATATATGCGGCGACGCGCAACGCATAATTAGTTCGCCCTATTTATATATGCGTTTGCTTTTTTGGCCCAAACGTTATCCTAGCCTAAATCATTCATCAGATATTAACAAATTTAGTTACAAGCCAGTCCTATAAGACCAATCCATTTTTCGCGCTTGTTATAACTGGGCATTTGTTCATGTATAAAGAGTATATAATATTATACGGACTAATTCCTTTGCACTTGGACGCTGAAAAAATAATGTCTGCTTTATATTTAATTATCACTTAGAAAAATGAATAGACACGCTTTCCAATAAGTTAGTTATCGGTCGTTGAAAAATTTACGATATTAATATTGGAAGCATAACTAATACATTCAATTTAGGAAATCGTTTATCTCTGTAGTAGTTGGCCTAAAATTTCCTGAAATCTGACATCTGATGGCATTTCTTAGGCATGGCTTCCTTTTATGTTATAATGATTGCAAATACATTTTTTTTTAATCTGGAGGGGATGTCACCCTCTGGGATGCTTGACGACCCTGTAATTAGGTCAAAAGGTAAATGGGTGCATTTTGCTTTAAAAATTGAGGTAACATTGCCAAAATTGTGACATATCAGATACTATTACTGATTTTACTCTTGAACTTACTTATATTTGATACTTGAAGGGTTATCTCATTTTCTAACTGATTTTGGCTTTTCATAAGTAGGTCAAAGGTCATCAAGTGCACTTTTATAACTCGTATAGAACGTAAATTGCAGTGTATGTTGAAACCAACCAAAGATCCATGTATCATATATTTGTAAGTAACTTTTCAATGAGAGATGGATACCTTGATGATGAAAAGAGTATTTCTCTGTTGTATCTTAAGTGAATGTTCCTAACTTTGTATATTACGTCACCTAAATTAAAAGAAAACAATGTTCATTTTTAGGCTTTTAATACTTATTGCGTTTCATAATATAACAACTTTTTATAATAAGAACCAAAATTATTTCTGCATTATCCCATCATTTCAATTACGAGACTTTAAACAATGAAAGTAAAGTTACAAGTAAACATATGTGATCTACGTTACAGTCTAAATATATATATTGTTTTATATGCATATTATGCTAATACTATTTAAACAACAGATTTCAGCTCAAATAGTATACTCTAATGAATTTCTTAATACTGTAGTTCTATAATGGCATATGAATTCATGCAAGAAAAGTTATTTTTACTTCATCAAATTAGTATTTATTGTAATAGATATGAATAATGTAATACAGAAATTATTTTACCAAAATAGTGATCTATTTAGTAATACATTTCAAAATCTTGAATTACCATTTATAAAAAAAAAGTTCACCCGACTTCAATGCACTATTATTACCTACTGTATCATTATGCTGAAGATAATGTCGATCTTGCGTGATATTTTATTTAACATACGTTACATAAATTCACAGTTTTGTTCCAAAACACGAATTACTATGGCAGTATATGTATCTCCTTATCCTTTATCGTTTACAATTATTATCTAGGGTTTAGACAGCCATTCGCTTCACGTGCGCAATCAAACAAGCATCCATGGTCAGATCGATAGCAGTTACATCGTGCTGTACTACACTTGGTTTGACAGCCGCATGATACTAACTGGACACATGCTGCAGGGACCTTTGGTTTCCTCATCCATACGGGTTTTAATGAATTTTCTTCAAGTCTCCATGCGCCAGTATCAAGAAGATCATCATGCTGAAAATTCTTATCTGTGGCATTTAGCCATCTCTTTGCCTGATAATTTGCCCTTTTAATGTGAAGTTCAAGCGCATCATTTTTAGAGGGTAACATATCCAAACTCTTCCTGGCTTTCAAAAATAAACGATACCTACATGTGTCAATGTTTTGTGGGTGGTCCTGAGCAGCCATAAAGCACACACAGAAATTTAGAAACCAATGTATCAGGTTTTGCGATATACTTCACCCAGGCGGTTTTCTTACTTATTCCATTTAGAGCAGTCGTGGTGTCGCATCCTGTCAATGCGTGAACCCCCAAAATGTTCCTTCTGACATTGTAACCTAGTTTGTCAGATATTGTGTGCACATGATAATATTTTCTTTGTTTGCCTGTACCAGATATCATATACATTGTATACCTCGGCGTCAGCTCCAAGGTCGTATATTAACAGGAGCAGAACGTCAATGTCTCTACAATATACTTCTAAACGCTTGTAGCCTCTATCAATATCGTCCATTGAGTGCAATGTCATCCGCGTATCTACCTCCTCATGATTTACACATAGGTTTGTCGCATCAAAAGTACTCGACTTTGAATCAACATCACCTGGAAATCCACCTCCTACAACTATAGTTGATTCTGCTGGAAGATTTTCTGATTGTTTTAGCAATTCGTTTGAGAAAAAATCAGCCAAGTCTGCTTTATTGTCATCGTGTGTGATATACTGTTCCCATTTACAGAAGAGGAACGTTTGGACTTGTTATTAACTTCCTTGTAGGTCGACGCTTTCCTTTCCTCTTAACTCTCGTTGCTTCTTTGATAGATTCACTTCCAAACTATCGATCAAAAGTCACATCAACTCGGGTAGTGTTTGCGCTCAAATGCCCGTACACAGATGTTACAAAAACAGTTGCATATTGTCCAAATGTTTGACAGTCCTTAGGCTTACCTAAACTCTGTATTAGCGCATGTCCATCATTTATTGCATATGTTGCGTCAGTCGTTGTCGGAACAACTTGAGGCGTTACTATATCATTGTCGTTTGTAAGCACTTTGAGTATGTTTGATTTCTGGGTTTCATGCATTTTCCCACTAGCCTTTGCAAATGATAATGGCACATTAGAAAGTTCATGTTCTAGTACATATGCTGTTTCTACGTCTCTCTCTGAATTAGCTGCGTTGAAAAGTCTCTGCATTAGCTTTCTGTCATTCTTTAAAATCTTTGCCACTTTCTGCTTTTCACTGACTATCTCCTTGTAGAGATATGCAAATGGTTTGGACTTTACCTTTTAAATTGGAGCATACCAATCAACAATCTGCTCTTTTAGCCTTTTCTCTGCAAATTCCTTGAGTATTTTTTTTCCTCGACTTTCACAGGTTAATAAATCTTTTCTGATATCATTAGTTGCAACGTCCTTAGATGCTATTGAGAACAGTCTGTTCTCCTATTCATGCGCTCCGAATATATCATATGAACCAAAGAGCTGCATCATTTTCCTGATGCACTCTTCCTCTGAAGAAACTCTCAAACGTGTTCCATCTGCTCTATTCTTGAATATTACAATATCTTCGTCATCATCATGTTGATTGAACAATTTCATTGTACAATTGGAAACCTCAGATCTTACTGACAACGTAATACAAAACCTATCTCTTGCCTGGTCCCGTCTTGTCATTCCATTAATACCCCCTGTCGTTTTACACATTCTGTTTATCCACTCAGTAGCTTGGTTGACAGGTACTCCGTTGAAGGCTTTTTTCTTCAGCCTGACTACAACTTGACCTTCAATAAACTCTTTGAACACTTAAGGTGCTGCATATTCTAATGCTTTTATGTCTGCTAGATATACACGACCCCAACGGGCATAGTTTGTGTGGTCGTTCACCATAAGCCACGGTAGGATCTCGGAAGAGGCTTCAATATGCTACAGCCAACGGCCTATTCTTTGGGCTTTAATGAACTTTATAAGGATGTTAACCAGGGACACTTACTCTTCATAAACTTTCAGTTAAAAAGCCTGGCTTTTTTCTGTATTGTTTTTTTGTACAAGCATGAAGTCAAAAGGGATCAGATCAGCAGTATAAGATATATGCAGTTTAAACAGGATGAAGAATGTACACTTAAAAACAATGTAATAATATACTGAAATACACAAATGAGTTTCAGTTTTTTTTAAGCGTACGTTGTACTTCATTATATATATATATATTGGATACATTTAATTTTTCTTTTTACTTTACAAATATGTTTATAGAGTAAACAAAAATTAGCAAAAATCATTCCATTGTTTAAAAAATACTTTTTGAACATAATCTTTAATTCTGTTGATTTTCAATGCCAGTTGTCATGTTTATATTGGCATAAAGGTGCACTAAATGACCTTTTGACCTATATAAGTGAACACTAGAATAAATAAAATTTTATTTAGATCTAAGCATGTTGATTTTCAGACAATATTACTGCCTTAAACTTTTAAATTTTGGTTATAAATCACAATGAGATGTTTTTCATCTCCTGAACAACTGAAAACTGTACCCATTGACTTTTGACCTTATTAAAAGGATGTCAAGCACCCAAAATGCCAGCCAACTTGTTTTCCAGGCACATTTCTCAGATTTTTAGGTTAACTATAGTATGAATTAGTAATTTTGTTTGTTAAGTTATACTTCTGAAGCACATGATTCTTTGAACGAGATCGTGATTTTTAATAGATACACAATTCACACTCCAGTTGCATTTAGCTGGAAACAACCATGATCATCGCCATGAACGCCCTAAGAGGCATTTGCACATGCTATGGGATATTCAAATAAGTGGACTGAAAAGTTAAATAAGAGAATATCCAATACTGTAATTCAAATGTTTAATGCCAAATTTATTCCGAGCACTACGACAGACTTACACGTATACGCTGACTTTCAAATAGTTATTTTTTTTTACTTCAACCACTTTATTTTTTATTTGTGTTGCACATAAGATTACTTTATATAAAGGATAATAATAATAAACTTCAGGAAGTATGGTACAATATATTATGTGAATGATAGAAAATCATTGCACAATAGTGTTTTCAACCTTAGTGCATTCGAATATAATTTTAGGGGGTATTTTAGTGCATAATAATAATTGCATGTATTCGCGTTTGATGTCTTATTCGCAGATGTTAAATTAAAATAAAACATGAGAAATTTTTGCAAAAGATAACCTATTGAGATACAACAGCATTGAGTATAGCTTTATATCATTTTCATAATCTAATTCATGTTCATAATATACTTGATTGCCTTGGATTACATTGTCGGCGCGGATACATTTTAAAGGATAGTGGAAAGTATATTATCAAAGTCTCCGATCTTATGTATTATTAGCGTGTGTTATTGAATATAGAAACAGTCAATGACTTAATAAAAAAATTATTGAATAGAAAAAAGTTATCTGTCTGTTATAGATATGTAGAAAGACTCAATCAAAGGTTTTTGTTAATTTTATTTATGTATCAAGATGAGCATATTAACAGTTCATCAGGCGTTGCAGATGATATAACTTGTAATTGTCGATATTATTGAAGACAGTAAAATGGATAAGCAAATATGCATTCTTGCACTCCATGTTTGAAGTTTATTAACAGTAAAAATGAAAACTATTATTATTGTATAATCAACGTTTAGGGTATTATAAATGTTAATGGAACTGTCAACGAGTGAGTGTCCAATCGTCTCGTCTGTAGCCATAGTACCAGTATAACCCTCAGTGCATACAATTTAAGTCACTGCACTCGTGCCTATTTAAACCTTATTGAAAACAGTACGGATTTTAAAATAATTGCACGCAACCAGTAGTGGAACATAGATAATTATCTCGCTCCCTCATAATAACATTGAATGTAAACCATTTTGATATTGAACTTAAACCATGTATGCCTAGCGTCTAGAAAAAAAGGCCTTTGCAAACAGCGTAGACCCAGATGAGACGCCGCATGATGCGGCGTCTTATCAGGGTATGCGTTGTTTGCTTAAAGGAATTCATGTAAGAAATATTCTAAATATAGAAATAAATATACCAGACACCCCTAATTTTGGATATAAATTGATCCAATTCAGAAGGATGGGAGAGTCCACTAGGCATAAATGGGTTAAACGGGTCAACAGAAGCAAAAGTACTCATTGACCTTGTTCAAATATGGAGTTCACACTGTGTAAATATTGAAACGAAAGTAGTCTAACTGACCACATGAAATAAAGGTTGTTTACCGGGTTTGCGTTGAGAAGTACTTGATATTTGCAATAAGAAATGACTAAATAGTAAAAACAAAACCATAACCCACAAACGTTGGTCCAATTTGTCATTTGAACACTTCAACAAATTAAAGGGCCATTGCGTTTAAGTTTGACATGTTGCTATCAAATCTATCTTACGTTTAAATAATTGAGATACAAGTAATTATCTTGGCTCATACGACTCTCGGCTAATTTACGAAATGTTGATTCTTGATGAACTAAATGTTTGAATTCACACCATTGTGCAGTTTGACTCACATATATAGAATGCTACACTTCAGTCTTTTCATTCTGAAGTTCTATAACTATAGCTTTGTCAAAACAGTTACTATAACCTCTTATTTGGTCAGGTTTGTTATAAGGCAACAAAGTAATGATTGTGTGAATCGCTGGGGCTGTAAAAAGTGTCGTGCACATCTTCTCTACACATTGAGTTCATGCTTGAAATTTATATTTGATCGCTAAGACATGTACAATAAGTTCGCATCACAAACGTATAAGATTGTATTAGGACAAACCAACATACAAACCCACCTACCGACCGACAGAGTGACTTCAATGTATATCCTCTCTGAATGATATATTTTTATTTCTTGAATGATTAAAATTAACAGATAAATATCGTTAAATACATTTTGAAGAATAAAGATAGTAACATTTTATGTTCTCATTTGCACAGTGACGTGTACATATATGGTACGTATGAATGCAGAAAGATTTTTCCGGCAAGGTTCGTGTCGGCTCAATATTTCGTATAAGAAGAGTTCACGTGAAACCTAGCGCAGGTAAATAACGAAAAGCATGTTGATCTATTGAGAGTAAAACAACGCTAGTCAGTTTAAGATAAATAATGTTATATGAAAAATACTATTTCACCCTTATAAGACGTTATTGTCCCTTTATCAAAGAGCGCAACACATTTTACGACTATTGCTTTCGCCACCCGCACTTTCGTAGGAAAGTGTTAAGTTCAAACGAAAGTAATTCGCTAGATCATTTATTATTCACGTACTTATAGCATTCGGGGGTGGGCTTATGTAAACATGTGTCGTGAATTCAATGTTATTTTCCTCAATCTCACCAGGTCAAAGCGGTGCATGGCATAACTAATTGGCCTACACAGTTGAAATAAAACAGCTGACATTTGCATAAGTAAGAGGGTTTATTTTTTTCATTGCAGTTTACCAGTCAGACTTAAAAGTAATGCGCTAACAATATGCCCACGTATTTTGAATATGCATGCATGTTCGTCAAACATAAAAGTTTTATCAATAAAGTAATGCTAGTACTCGTATGATTTGCTCTGAGCAGCGTGATTAAAAGCAGGTACATCTTTGATACATTGTAAGCACTGTCATGTTACAAGTGTGTTAACTTTTAAACAAAATATTTAACATCAATAAAGATAAGCATTTTGATATAAAAATAACCTATAACTAACATTTGATTTGTTTTTTTACTTTACTCCTTCTTTTAAAAGATGTGTACGGATTCAATTTGACTGTTGTACAGTAAGAATGACACATCTTTATTTAAACACAAATCGCAAATATAAACATGTAAATTTCAAACTTTATTTCAAAGTAAGCATTTACGCCAAATACCTTTTTAAAAGATAATTCTTGTTATATTTATTATTTTAAATATTCGGTTTAAGCGATTATGAAGCATTTTGGTCATTGTCGATAGTGTCCCTGTAGTTATTGTTGAACTCATGTTCAACTTTTTATGAATTGATGACTGTGAATATAAACAAGCGTAACCTTATACTATTGCGTTGTTATCACCCGTGTAATTGGACTCTCCCTTGTTTATCAGAAGTAGTGTTATTTTCCCGAATCTATTAGTAGTCTCAGATTATGAATGACCTGTGCTGAGCAAAAATACTACGTCATTGAGACGCAGCAGATAGTGGAATATTTAAATCATTCATAAACAGTCTCTTCCGCGACACGTATACTTAAAAAATACTACAAACAATTTAAAAACGAAAATTCTTCCATAAATCCTCCATGAAGTACATAAATGTATTTTATATTCTAGTTTGAGGTAACAGCGAAATTACCTTTGACCTTTGTTTGTTTTTATAAAAAAGGGTCGTTCATAATCATGACGTTATACGTATACACAGTTTTAGTTAGGAAACTTTAGTAATCTAATAGGGACAACAGACTGCGTTTAAACCTGACATTTATTCAGGTAAACCAGGTAGGGGAATTGAAAGGTATTCTTGTATGCAGTGTTAATCAGAAAGACAACATATATATATTACAACCAGAGGTCCAGATAAGATGCGTATTTGCGTAAAATACGCATGAAAAAAAAGAAAATACGCATGGCTTAAACTTTTGTTGAGTAAAAAAACTCCTGGCTAAATTCGGATTACGTATCGTGTGCACTTTCAATGCGTATTAGCCGTTTATACATGAATATAAGTTCATGTAATCATGACTGGTTCCCGTCATTGTGTCCACACCAGTAAAAACGTAGTGACATCACCATCTATGTACAGAATGAGGTTCCCAACCTTATTTACTCCTCAGTCAGAACGGTATCATTTCATTTTGGCCCACGATAAAGGCTGATGTTGACACAACGGACTCTCCGCTGCATTGTTGAAAATCGATATACGCTAATGGTGAAAACATTTGACATCACATTCGAAAAAAACCCAAATCGCCCAACTTCAAGCATATAAGTTTTGCTATCAGTTCATCTCTTGTGTGGCACTAAAGCCACTATGGAAAAACCTTTTTCCTTCAAGCACTTTTTAAATGGCAGCCGTTATACACATATATGAATCAATGAATCCACTAGAATCATTATGTAATGCGAAAACTTGCTGCTTGCTTGTTTTTCATATGACCGTCACGATCTGTGCCGCCCTGACCGGCAGTCCATGTCCCGAAAGCGCTTTTCTTTTTGTGACATGTTCAGCAGCGTCTGCATGTTTTGTGTTTTATTGTCATGTAAATAAAACAAAAATTAATGACGAGCCAGTTATAAATGGTCGAACTCTATTAAGTCGACATCGTCATTAGTAACACCGGAAAAAATTGTACGCCTAATTATTGACAGTATATTAAATAAAACAAAAGTTATTGCTTTATTGTGTACAAAACTGCTTGTAATAGCAAGTTAACACTACAAGTACAATTTATTATTACTTCAGGTCCTTTGAACATAAATACTCCTTAAAATTATCGGATTATGATTTTCACTCATCAATTAAAAAACTCATGAGTGAAATAACCCTCGGCTGAAAAAATTATCTGGAGCTCTGATTACAACATATAAAGACAACAATGCCCTCGCCGTTTAACAATTTCACGGAACTTTCATGCGGTTGTTGCTCTGTTTCTTTGATTACAATAACTTTCTTACTCTTGACTTCACTGTAAGGCCATAAAATGCTGTTTGTTTCAACTACAACCTCAAAAAAGTGTGTATGTGATCAATTTTTTTTTCCATTCACTTGTTTACAATAAGCGAGTTATTTTCTATGTAATTAGGACAATCGATTGCTTTCAGAAATCTCTATTTTACACTTTTTAAGAAGTCAACTGAACGTGAATTTTGCAATTATGATCAAATTTATGAACAATTATCGACACTTCAACAGGAATACCAAACGCAGTTTTGGGTAGGCACTAATGTTAGGGTCGGTCTGGCTATTGGAACCAAACAACTTTGTGTTCGCCGTTTTACTATACCTTTCGCGTTAACGTTGCAAAATGAATGTGAATTTAATGGATAACAACGTCAAGTGTTTGTTTTAAGATTTTTGAAAGCTAACCGCTGAATCACTTTGAAGTTTATATTTTATTTGTTGGCAACATGAACTGCTAACGGGTATCATTATTTAACTCTTTCAGTGCTGAAATCAAATTTTGAAGGCCTTTGCAAACAGTTTGGATGCAGATGAGACGCCACAGAACGTGGCGTCTCATCAGGATCCAAACTGTTTGTTATTCAAATAGTATACTTTGAAAATAATCGAAGAAAATGCTTATTTTAGAAATTCAGCAGACGACATTTTAGCAGACTACAAATTTCCCAGCATGCAAAGGTTTCATGTCATTCAGACGTCAACAACGCAGACATTCGAATTAAATCAAAATTGCTTTCAACATCAAACTATTCAAAACACTTCACTAACAGCAATCTAGGTACTTGTAATATTTACAAATCATTCATTGCGTCAAGCAAATTTCAGTGTTTACAATTTAAAACCTAATAATGAAAGTTGCACTAAAGTACAAGTGAATCCCATTGGCTACAATATACTTCATACATTAAAGCCATATGTTTGAAAACCCGGCTTTTTTATAACTGACACTGAATTGTTTCAGAATAACATTGGACAAACGGTTACGTTTGGAGTTCCACAACAAAACCGTATAACCCATAGTGTTTCTTAGTGAAGTTATGTCGTGTTTTCAATAATTTGATATGCAGTTTTTGATTTATGTGAAAAACTCCATACCTAGTGTATTTAAGTTCACGGTATCCTTTCTAAACCTTCATATTTTTGTATTTGCAGAATATCAAAATAGAAAGGCAATATTTGCATGATATCAAATACCTATTTGAACATAATACAATAGGAAAAACAACAGTTGCATGTTATAACACAGTCTCTGTGCATACGCGCTCTGGATAATATGAGTCGCGTTCTGAGAAAACTGGGCATAATGCATGTGCGTAAAGTGTTATCCCAGATTAGCATGTGCAGTCCGCACAGGCTAATCAGGGACGACACTTTCCGTCTTTAGGGCATTTTTAGTTTCAAAGAAGTCTCCCCTTACAAAAAATCAAGTTTAGGCGGAAAGTGTCGCCCCTGATTAGCATGTGCGGACTGCACAGGCTAATCTGGGATGACACTTTACGCACATGCATTATGCCTAGTCTTCTCCGAACGCGACTCATATAAAGGGACATACACATAGTCTCGAATGTGGAACTGTTGTACCCGCTCATCAGCTCGATATGTGAAACTGAAGTTTCATGGTCAACAATAAGCTTGTATCTTTTCAAATCGCACAGCTGCATCACTATCCTTTTCCAATTGGTCAAAGCAGAAATAAAAGTTTATGCATTCGGGTCTACTTAAATTTATTGGCTGCTTATAAAGGTATATAAAGGTAAATCCTGCGTTTAACAGTCACGCCGCAAGCTAATAAACATCTATTTTACATATTTATATTGTTTAGGATATTGCCGATTTGATTCAAATGTGTTGTATTTATACTGGACTCTTTACTATGTAATAATCGCAATAATAATAACAGTTATAATTATGCGTCGATGTGTTCGGTCATATACCCTGATTATAAAAGACAGTTTTAGACGAATTAGGATTTTTTCCGTCCGAATAAATATACATAACGGCTTGTTGTAGTTAATTATATTTTAAGGATTTGAGCAGTATTTAAATTATGCATATTAAGCTGGAAACAGATTGACTTAAAGTAGTAGAACGCAGTCATTACAATCCTTCACGACCTCGATTACATGTATTTCACATTGCAATTATATCAAGCCTAAAAAATCCGTATGGATTAGAATTTTAATATCTTCAGCTTTCAATCAAAGTAGTGGATTTACCAATCAGATTCCGTTTATCGCCGCCTCATGGTCTGACAAACAACAAATGTCAGCTTAACGGAATAAGATTTGAGTCGCGTTCTGAGAAAACTGGGCATAATACATGTGCGTAAATTGTCGTCCCAGATTAGCCTGTGCAGTCCGCACATGCTAATCAGGGACGTAACTTTCCGCCTAAATTGGATTTTTTGCTAAGAAGAGACGTCATTTAAACGAAACATGTCATAAAAGCGGAAAATGTCGTCCCTGATTAGCCTGTGTGGACTGCACAGGCTAATCTGGGACGGCACTTTACGCACATGAATCATACCTAATTTTCTCAGAACACGACTCTTTTTTACGTAAACTTATTTACGTAAACCAAGCTTAGAGGGTGGAGCGATCGGTTATCTGGCAATTGGTCGATTAAAATTTAATAATTTTGCTTCATACTCAAGTATGCAAACCTGTTATGTGTTTTTCTATATTCGAAACACAATTCGTGGAATGATTTCAGATTGACGAGACTTTTATTAATGTGAAACATAGTATATAATTAATGGCATAAACATGTATGAGACATAACTGAGATATTCCTATCCACATTATTATGAAATTACATATGCGCATTAAAAATATCTATTGTAAACTGCAAAGAAATGCACATATGTACAATTATAAAAAAAATTAAATGGGTGAATGATGATATTTCAAACATTTAAGTATATATCGAGTTGATTGCCAGACTGACATAAATACGATTCAATAGCTTTTTAAAGTCTCAATGTTGCACATCATCAACAAAATAAACTGTTGCAGCATATTAAGGAATTTAATACATGAGTACTACCGTTGTTATTTTTAAATTCATGGTTATATTTATTATTAAAGAATGATTATTTGTTTGAATGATATAGCAGCACCGTTTCAATATCAAAAGACATTAACATCTGCGATTAAAATCAACATAAAGAGCATTAATTTTGCAACCTAGCTTCGGGACCTTGTTAGGTGAATAAAACAGACGGCTTTCTTTGTTAATCAGAACAGAACAGAACAGTATAGTTTATTTGACTTAAGCATATATATAGCTCATCGTCGTAAACATACATATGCAATAACAGCATGCGTGTCAATTACATACAAAACATACATCATTTCGAAGAAATATCAATTTTAAAAAGGAAAGAAAAAAAAACGTTTTAGTGAGAATGTCACACGGATGAGGGTAATACATCATGTGAAAATGTAGTTTAATAATTGCAACACGTATAATACTAGTATAAGCTTATTGTCTTTGTGAAAAATATATAATTTATCGTACACATATAAGACATTTTCTCGCATTTCAAAACCTTTTAAACAAAACATGGCTAGTTTTCTTAACACGTTTTTTTTTGAACTATTAAGTAGTTCGATAAACTTGAACATACTTGGGCGAAATCTATAATACTTTGGAATTAATGTTTTCCAAACATCTGCATAGAAATCATTAATCAATAATATTTAACATTTGAGAGACAGTAACTAAATAAGATCATACGAAAACTTAAACGATCACTTTAGAAGAAATGTTAGTTAGAATTAACGTAAGAAATGTGTATGCATAATATTATTGGCGTCGCTCTGGAGAGCGGCGACTAGTATGTAATGCATTTTTTTTCGCTTATGGGAGGAGCAGTTATTGTACGGATCACTGTATATATTTTTGTTTTTAGAATATCTTGCATAGTGGTGATTTTTTTGTGTAAATTAGTGTAAATAAGTACTGCATTTGTGCCTATTATATTTATTTCAACATTTATTGCCAATAATGCAAAAACTAATTTACACAAAAAATCACCACTATGCAAGATATTCTTAAAACAAAAATATATGCATTGATCCGTAAAATAACTGCTCCTACCATAAGCGAAAAAAAATGCATAACATACTAGTCGCCGCTCTCCAGAGCGACGCCAATAAGTGAACGGGGAAAGTTAAATAAGAGAATATCCAATACTAGTATTCAAATGTTTAATGTCAATTTTATTCCTAGCACTACGACGGAACTTACACGTCTCATCGTTTTCGTTGGATTATAAATAGGTTTTTTAACACTTTAACCACATTATTTCTTGATTTGTGTTGCATATAACATTCCTTTATATTAAAGATGATACTTATTAACACCAAGAGCTATGCTACAATATCGTGTGCATGATTGCACATTATTGCTTTTAACCTAAGTGCATTCGAATATAATTTAAGGAGGTATTTAAGTGCATAAGCATGTATTCGCGTTTGATTTTTTATTCGCAGATGTTAAATTGAAATAAAACCTGGGAGTTTTTTCAAAGACGTGTCCCATTTAGATACAACAGTATTAAGAGTATAGCTTTCGATCATTTTCGTAATCTAATTCATGTTCAGAATATACTTGAGCATCTTAGATTACATTGTCGGTGCGAACACATTTTAAGGATAGTTGAAAGTACATTGTACTATATAGGGTGTGTGACAATCGAATTCGTTTCAAACTGTATCTGTTGGTGTTCAGCACTAAATGTCTTTTGATTTCCATCTTAATGTTTCTTGACTCATTAGTAAATGTGGTTTCTGTTGTTTTTGTCGTATATTTTCTCGTTGAAAATTTGCTACCTGCAACTAGTGAATTCGGTGCAAGGAAAGGAATATTCTATATACAGATGTGTAGTCAAATCAAGGGCTCCGATCTAATTTATTATCAGCATGTGGCATTGAATATAAAAAAACAATCCATGACTTATTCTACATTAAGGTTCATGTAAAGTGTAAAAAGGCGTATTCTTCACATAGGAATACTTCAATAAATATTATTGCAATAAATTCAATTTATAAGTCAATAGCCTCGTAAACACTTGTAGAACATATAAGAAAATGCTAATAAAAAAAAATATGATGCAAAATGTTGCTTTTGAAGAAATATACAGCGCATGCATGAAATTATCAAAATAACAAACGGAGTTAAATTGAACAAATTCCATTGGTCAAAATATTGTATACACTTAATGTTAGGTACTAAAAATGAAAAGTCCACACAACACACACCAACAATCCTAAAATATGCATAAGAAAAACATAAAAAAATGTCAAAAGTTAACACAATAATTGGGAACTACTTCAAGTATGGTGGACTAACCAGTGAACCTTCATTTTCAAAATTACTTATTTACTCGCAATACAGTACTCATTATAGTCACAAAATGACACAATTACAAAAAATAAACTATATTACCAAAAGGCAAACACTTTGATTGTTCATTTGAAATATATAGGACTCGGAACGACGACTTATTGGCTACCTTAAAACAAATTACAACATGTTTATGTCACATCTCGAACTCCATACACGTTAGTGGGGCATAAAACATCCGGTTTCAAGAAAGTCGACATAACAATATTTCAATTAACGATCTAGGCATAATATTTGTGGGATCGGAAAAATGACTTATACAAATGTTGGGCACACGTACATATTAAACCAACTGAACACTTACATTTCTATAAAAACCTTGTCATCGATCAAAAAATGCATTTGTTATTGTCTTGTTATGTTTACTTGTTCAGGTAGCCATTATTTGCCGGAAGTATATTCGAAAAATATTTCGTTTCAAAATCGATCATTTATAAATTACTCACGATCCGTTTGTTCTAAAATTTGTATAATTTTTTTTTGAGGTAATTTCAAGTTATGTTATAAAGTAAATATCTAATATAAGCAATATTTAACAAATTCGCAAATACGAATCAATACACATTTCTGACCAAGATGGACGACCGATGAAATTAAATCGGGAGGAGAGTCAATTATATCAAGATTCTTTTCAAATAGTGCGTTTCAAGTAAGTGTCATTGTTATGGAGATATTATGAAAATGATATATTTTCATTAATTTTATTTTATAAGATCATAACTCTTATTGATCGCATGCTATGCGCATGGAAAGTTAGTATTTTTCCAAAATCTATAAATAGCGACTCATGGCATAGACATGTTCATTTTGAAATACGCATAGTGTCTTTGTGGGGCTCTATTGACGCAATTTAATGCTAGGAGTACCTTACATTTAACTTGCATATACTGTTGGTGTTTTTATTTGGTGCATTTGTGTTTTTTTACATGAAATTGAGAATTTGCCATACATTGCAATATTTTTGCTAATAATTACATTATTACTAACATTTGTGAGTGTTTTTTTTAATTGTATACATACATGGAATAAAAATGTGATTATTGCAACCATATGTAAATTTCATTAACTTATTTTGGGTATTACTGATCATTTTTATATTTTAAAATTTCATCTATGTGGGGTCATTTTGGGACTTTACATGAATCTGAACTAAATTAAATAAAAAACAAATGTTATCTGTCAGCTACGGGAATTTAGTTTAAACCTATTTATTTTAGCTCGATTGCATAGAAAGTAATTTCTACTTATTTGAAATGCTCTCGTGTCCGTTTTCTGAGCTAGAACCAGTACTTGGTGTCTATATGGGAGATCGAAAGAACGCTCCCACAGCGGGGATCGAACCCGTGACCTCACGGTCGCTAGGCGGACACCATATTCATTACACCACGGCGACCTTAAGCTACGGAAATGTAGAAAGACTAAAGCAGATGATTTAGTAAATATTATTTAGGTATAAAGTTTAGACTATCACCAATTCATTAGGCGTTGCAGATAATATTTATTGTATTTGTCGATATCATCGAAGACTATTTAAACGAATAAGTAAATGTGCATAATTGCACTGAATGTTTGAAGTTTAACATTAAATAAGGATAACAATTCCATACAAATATATGTATCACTCCTGAAACGACGAGCGTGATTAAGATTATATTTTACGCGATAATTACAATTAATATATTACTGACTTGATGGGCTTATATTGTTCCTAACCGTATATAGGTGAATTCATTTGACACCTTTATAGCTATGTTCACGAGTAGTGCATTGAAATGCTTTAAACCTAGCGACACTGTGTAGCGTAATAAATAGGTAATGTAAACAAATAAAATAATATTATACCATTAGTCAGTAGAGCAGGATTTATTGACGGATCTGCATATACTTGTTATACGGTAAAGCTAGTAATGCACGAATTACTTATTTTTATTTGAAAAAGACGGTCAATATTAATTTTGTCCTCAAATGAAAATAAAAGAAAATAATGAGTTATTGAATTTGTCGCAAGCAGCGAATATTATTGTATAATTAACGTTTAGGGAATTAAAAATGTTAATGGAACTGGCAACGAGTGAGCTGTGTCCAATCATCTCGTTTGTAGCCATAGTATATACCTCAGTACATACAATTAAAGTCATTGCACTCATGCCTATTTCAACCTTTCCGAAATCAGTACAAATGTTAATGTCTTTTCTAAAACACAAGATAAAGTCTTGTGACTATTGCTTTCGACACCCTCACTGTCGTAAATTGTCGTAAATGGTGTAACAAGTGCTAAGTTTAAAGGATAGTCGCATTCGATAGATCAGTTATTATTGATGTACTTTGCATCGGGGGTGGGCATATTCAAACATGTTCGGTAAATTCAATGTTATTTTCCTAAATCTTACCAGGCAAACGCGTTGCGTGGCATACTTAACTGACCTACAACGTTAAAATGAAACAATTGACAATAACAAAATTAAGAGGGTCTAGTTTTTTCAACGCAGTGTATCAGTCAGACTAAATAATAATTTGTTGACAATATGCCCACATGTTTTGAATATACATGTATATGTATGTACGTTAAAAAAATGTGTATCCTTTAATTATAGCTTTTACTCGTACGTTACTCTCTGATCAACGTGATTAAAATCAAGGTGCTTTATCATCAAAATGGGGAATTATAAATATTTATACATTGTTTGCACTGTCATGCAACAAGTGTCTTAACTATTAATCAAAATATTAAACATTTATAAAGATCATCATATTGATTTAAAAAGAACCTAAAATTAACGTTTGATTTTTAACTTTACACCTTATTATGAAAGATTTGTAAAGAGTCAATTTAAATGTTGTCTATTTGGAATGAATCGTATCAATGTACAGTTACGATGAAACATCTTTATTTAAAAACAAGTCGCAAACATTAACTAAAGGCCATTTCCATTTAGGTGATTTTACTTTAGGCCTACTGATCAACAGTAAGCAATAGCATTTTGTTCACGATTTTGTTTACTAACGCCTCTTATGAACCCGATTAAATTCACGCAATAGACACGATGTGTTGCATATACGTAATTATTAAAGAAGCAAATGTACTAAACAATATCCGTATAAGAATGTCCCACATTAAACATCTGTTATTGTATAAGGTTATGGAATGTTGATTATCAACAGAAGGATTGACAATAACATTATCAATTAACCATCTGTTAATCACCATATCAAAATGTCGTGTTAGCGTTCGGCTGTATCGTGATCTTGCATTAAAGGCCCACATCTCAAGTACTAGTTCAAACTCCAAACTCGGCAAGCTCTATTTCAACTGAAAGTATATATAACTGAATCAAATGGTTGGCTTTTAATGACAAAAAAATTTATATCCTTCTGAAATGTCGTGAACTATATAATAATTTTGATTAGTATTATGCTTGTGTTCCAATCTTCTTTCTAAAGACTATACAACTGTCAACTTGAAACTTTCTAGGTACTGTAATTCTCCAATATCCTCTATAGTCATCAATGCTTCATATTACCGATTGTACATATCCTATATTTTGTTGTTCTGTAGACCAAATTGATGGCTCTAATTGCACAAGCAGTAGCGGGAATGGGCAATAACAACTGTTTTAACAAAACGTAAATCATTAAGCAGTTTTATCTGAGCATTTTACGTATAATGGTATCAAGGCTATGAAGTGAGTAATACTAATAATTTTGTTATTAGCTGTATATCGGAGTAGTTGATAGTACGGAGAGTTTCTCTCCTGGTGATTTTCCGGAGATTCCATATTCTAATATGACTCGTTCCTGGAAAACTGGGCATCATGCATTCGGGAAAAGTGTCGTCCCAGATTAGCTTGTGCAGTCTAGTCTGGCTAATCAGGGACGACACTTACCGCGCTTATGGAATGTTTCGTATAAATCACGTCTCTTCTAACCGACAATGGAGTTGAGGCGGAATGTTTCGTCCATGATAAGTCTGTGAGGACTGCACAGGCTAATCTGAGACTACACTTAACAAAACGTTCTGTTCCGTTTAAATGAAAACTCTTCTTACCTACAATAGAGTTTAGGTGGAATCGGTCGTCCCTGGTACGTCTGTGTGAACTGCACAGGATAATTTTAGACGATCCTTAACTGTTTTCGCTGAACGCGGCACAACTTTTTAAAGGAATCATACTTTATGTCAGGTGACACTCATGAATGTATCATTTATTGCAGTACGCTAAAACAATGTGGCTAACTCATGCTCAAGATCGCGGATTATCAAAGGTCTCGAATTTCCCACGCGTGTTTGAAGCGTGGGCCATATAAGCGGTCATTGTTATAACGTTTAACTGCATGGCACGCGAATTTCGGATTGATTAAACGATTAAAAATATCAGCATTGTTATTGATAGGGTTGATAGTTTGATTAATTGATTCACGAAACGGATCGCGGTCATGGGCGTTTTTTTCAGTAGTCCCTGAAAAATATTTAGTTTATGATATCTTGCATATTAAAAGTAAAATACAAAATAGTAGTAGCATATCGACAATGAAGCGCCTTATGCTGACTCGTTTTACGTTAACAATGACAGATTGCTTACAAAAGACACATTTAAATGTTGTACCTAGTAAACCCCAATATTGTTATTGTCAATATTTAAGATATGCGTTCCTAGGTTTTCAAAATTCCAAATGCAGAAGAAATCACTTATTAACATGTTACTTTTTAAATAATACCAAAACTGGCCAGATCACTGTTATAACGTATGTATTCAATTATTATGATTTAAACAAGCTGATCAATGTGAAGACAAAAGTTCTTCGGTTGAGTGCGTATTTGGTTATTGTTACACTTGCGTTCAAACATGGAACTATTTTGTTGCATAGTGATAGTAGGTACTCCGATATGATTGTCCTGCTAAAGGGCATCTTTCCTTCACAGGGCGGCTGGTTCACCTTATGTCTGCACTAAATATGCCTAAAGATCTTTGTCCGACGATATTGTATGTAAACCAGAAAACGCGGTCAAATCTGTATGAGCATACATGCCGGTGATAGTTAAATAAGCGAGGTTGACGTGGGTGGATATCGAAACCATAAATCACTTAACCCATACTGTAACACTAAACTGGTGCTGTGACATTTTAATTTATCTCGTAAGATATAGGTCATTCTTATTTGAAAGGTTTTCATTTACAGCACTCACCTCCAATAAAGAAGTCAAACACGTCACCTTTAGATAACCACTCGCAAAATCAACACTATAGCTAACATACTCATACTTTAGAGAGTTTGTACAACTTACACTATTTGGCTCAAGTAAATATGCACTGAATAAATATAAGCTTAAATGCTGTTTGTAGTAGTAAAATGTGCATATCTCTTCTACGAGATGGTCATTCAATCATATAACTTGTAAAGTGCCTAACTTTGATAAACACGGCTTTGGTAGTATAACAATATTAAAATGTGTTTTATTTTTACAGTAACAATTAACTTCTTTAACCGAAAGGTCTTGCAGTAAAACCACATGAAGAACAAACATGTATTTTATATTCTAGTTTGAGTAATACCCCCGTCACACCGGACTGGCGTCCTTACTGCGTCCTTGCTGCGTCCATAGAGGACGCCATAGACGCCGGAGGGACGCAGTAAGGACCCAAGAGAACGCATTGAGGTCGCTGAAAAGTGCTCAGGACGCGAGCCCACGGCGACTACTTTGAACATGTTCAAAGTGGTCGCCGAAGTCCGGCGTTTTTACGGCGTTCTGTTAAGGACGTCGTTAGGACGCCGTAGAGACGCAATAGTCGTAGTAGGGACGTGGTAGGGTCGCTGTAAGGTCGCCATGGACGTCGTGTGCTCGCAACTCAAACCCACAGAAAATGATCATTGACTGTAAGGCGACCGTACGGCGACCTTATTGCGACTTTAGTACGTCCTATGTACGTCTATTGCGTCCTCAGAACGACTTTGGCGTCCTTACTGCGACGTCATTGCGTCCTTACGGCGTCTATTGCGACCCTACTACGACTAGTGCGTTCGTACTGCGACCACAGTGCGTCTTTGGGGCGACCATATCAACGCCTATATAAAGCAATCTTTTTTCTTTATTTTCTTCATTATGTTTCTCGGCGCCCTTCTGAGAAAATGAATAATTTACTTATTGCACAACACATTCTTAATCTTCAGCAGCAACAGAAACTTGACCAACAGCAGGTGGTATTAGGCGTAGTGAGAAGGAGAAGGTCCTTCTTGGCATTGTCTTTGTACGAAGAGAGTTTTTTTGTTGTACAAAATGGGATGCTCCTTCAGCCACTCTACCATTACCTCTTCTTCTGATGATGATAAATCGCTTCTGGTCGCTAGCTTACTTTTTTTTTTAATTTAACAGGGCTGTCAGCTGGGTGCATGCTGCTAGCAACAGACTGAGTGTCGATGTCCGACCCCCGCTCCGGAGATGGTGAAGGACTAGCTACGTTTTGGGGTTTACCCCACCCATGCGTCTTATTTCTTGGCATTATTGATTTTTTTCTCTGCACGCTTCGAAGATTGGAAAGAAAATGAAATTTAAAAAAAAAAACTCGGCCTTTTATACTACAAGTATGGTCGCCGTGTGGTCGCCGAGCAGTCGCCGTACGGTCGCTGCGGGGAAGCCATGGTCGCAATAAGATCGCAGTAAGAACGCCAAGGACGCCGCTCAGACGCCGTTTGGTCGGCTTTGGTAGCCGTAAGGACGCAGTACGAACGCGGTAAGGTCGCGAGGGACGTATTAAGGACGCCGTGAGGACGCGCAGAACGCCATAAACGAGGACGCTGGTGTGACGGGAAGCCGAAAAACAGCATTTTTACCGAAAAAGTCATTGGCGTCCTTACTACGACAATCAGAAATTTGTATAACATCGACATTACCATTGACATCTGTTTTGAAACAAGAAATACATTTTTTAAAAAGATATACGGCGTTGATTGTGGTTGGAGTTGGTGAAAGGTTAAGAGTTCAATTAATGAGATCAAAGATAGCAAATGTCTTTTTCTGTGCAATTCTAAGCTGCATCACACGCAGTACGGGATGTTACGCGGAGTTTTCGCGGCTTATTTTACATTATTACATATTGCTGGTCATAAACCTAAAGATACACAACAGAAAACCAAAAGAAGAATGGAAGTGAAATTAAAACATATGAGTCAACCGGCCACACGCGAAGTATCCGTACATATTTTAAATATTTATACGCGCGATTTTCGAACAAACCTGTTTTAGTGGTTTGTCGGGCATTGCAATTTGATTCGATTATTAACAGTATCGAGAATCATAGCGCTCATGCGTAATACATTGGTCAATATGGTGGAATAATTCTTGTTAAATTAATCAAAAATAATATTTGTCATGGCATTGTTGAAAACACATTAGGAATCTATTATTGACATACCATAATTATATCGCTGAATATCTTCATTTAACATATTTCTGGTCTAAAGAAAATTCAAGTTCACCTAGTTCACGCGATAGCGTCTTTATTATATAACGATTATTTTACTGGCCGCGAACTGACCCTGATACCTTGCGGGTTGGAATGCAATGCATTAAAGTGAGGCCACGCTTCCACAGCTGGAACGACGAATTGTTTGAAACCTTATACTTTTACATGTAAAATGTTCAATTTCGAAAACAGTTTAAAATGGTTTGGCCAAAACGAATATCAGGATAGGGAAAACGGTACTTTAATGAATTTAAATATACTAGTACACAGACAGGAATATAGAAGTAATTACTAAATATGAGAACATAGCCTTTAAGTGCAAACGCTCTGGCGCTGGCAATCCTCTGAAAATAAAAGGTGCACGCACAAACTGTATTGATGTCAAGAGTTGAGTGTAAAACTGTTCTATCTGTCAAGCATTTTCATTAGAGATAAAATTGTTTCATGCTGAACACGCAGTAAAACAGTGTTACAAAGACGCGGTCATGTTTCCAATGTTCTGGTGGTATGCTCAAATCAGCCAATTGAATAAATGAAGTGTATTCATTCGTGTCTAGCCTCGGGAAATTGTATTTGAATTTTATTGGACACTTACACAGGTCAGGTAAGGTCAAAAATGACGTTAAACAGATACGCCGAAGAAGGGTCTAGCATAATCCTAACGTTCAAAGTATACACAGTTTAATAATTTGTGAGCGTTAGCTCACACAAAATGCAGACCGAATTTTGCAAATCAGTATGCCTTAGCTACGCTAGGAACCGTAGGACGTCTGTGTGGATAACTCCAGTACCATTTAGCAGACGTAAGAATGCTAAAAGCGTCTGCTTTAACCACTGCATCTGCCTGTTCTACTGGTACAGTACATAGTGTGTATTTAACAGATTGTAAGACAACGTTAGCCAGTCTAGTGTTTATCATTGAAATCTGTACATATTGGCTGCTTTCAGGGAAAACGGGGCTTAATGCATGTCAAATAATATTAGCCTGTGCACACTGATTAGATGTATCAATGATTTGAAAAAAAACAACACATCTCGACCTGTGTTTTAAGACACACTCTTTATAAATTTGAATTAGTTGTGGTCATTTCAAACTTGCGATATAAAAAGCTATAACATAATTTTGAAAACTGAGTTGTGTCTAAGATTATACAACAGCGAACAAATTCAGTGCCTTCAGCGCTTTGATTTAAGTAACTTCTGATAAATTTTCGGAACAAATTTTATGGATGGACTGACGAGCGGATAGGGAATTACGTTTAAACCTAATATTATTTCAGGTAACACGGTAGGGAAATAAACATGAATTTTTGAATGCAGTTTAAATAAGAAAACATACATTTTTGCGCTTCCTCACCTTTAAATAAGTTCGCCGAACTTTGGTGCCATTGTTTTGTTCTCTCTCTTTAATTACAATCGCGTTCTTACTTTTTACTTTACTTTTAGGCAAAAAATGCTGTTTATTTTAAATAGCACTTCCAATAATAAAGGTTTAAGGTCTGCAAACCTTTTTTTATTCATTTTTTTACAATAACGAGTTATTGCATATGTAATAAGGATATACAATTGCGTAAAAAATCCCTATTTTACAGTATTTATTTAGTCAAATAGACGTACATTTTGCAATTATGATAAAATGTAGGAACAAGTATCGACAACTGAACAGGAATACCAAACGCAGTTTTGAGTCGGCATTAAAACAAATGTTGATCAGGCTTTTGGAACCAAACAACTTTGCGTAAGTTGCTCTTCTATACCTTTAACGTTAACGTTTCATGATAATGATAACAATTATTTAACATAATTGTATGTAATTATTATCATTATGTCTTCTTTTTTCTGCTAATAAAATAATCAGTAATCACAACTGACAAACATCAAATTATCTTATCGCACGCCTCTTCTAACACTAGCTCTAATTTAAAGAATATTTTGGGCCTTTCCTTAAAGTGATATTATGGGCATCTTACAGTTTATAGGTGTCTATCGCAATTGTTGTTTATTTTTGGTGTTTTCACTTCATATACACTTATATATGTTAATGCAGAATCAACAATATAAAACAATATCCCAGAAAGAGAAAAATAATGCATTTGAATATCAACCGTACTTTCGTTTTCACAAATAACGACATAAATGATTCGATATGAATCTAAATCTACAATGTTTTGTTTTACGGATCATTTCGGCTTACAGGACTGGGTGAGTCACGTAAAATATCGAATATAATATATATATTACAACTGGTAGCAAGATGAGTTGCATATAACCACATTTTAACTAATTCTTTTGACCTATTAATTCTTTTCAACTCAATTCAACAGTGTAAAATGCCCATAATATCACTTTAATACAGTACTCTATATATCAGGAAGTAGAAAACATACACTAATAAATTTGCGAAAACGGCAGACGTTTCAGATATGAGTGACGATTATTTGTCTCAAAATGGCATGCTTAATATCGACACTAATTCCCACAAATCCAAAGTGGTTATGTATGTGTTATGTTACCCCACAGATTGAACAACCAACTCGTCGATGACACTAGTATAAATTAGTTTTTTATCTCCGGTTATCGCTGAAACGTGGGTATAAATGCATTAGCGGAATTATATTGTCTAGTTGTTTCATGGCAGATTGTAATTATGCTTGCGGTCGTTGCATTGCTATATTTAATTCAGTGTTATTTTTTACTATCAACAATAAAGGCATTGATATTCCGGCGTACTGATCATGACTTTTTAACCATAATTCTGGTATTAAAATAATTAAACGTTCATAACTGATTTACGATGTCTGCGGGATTTTTATTTACGAGAAACCAAATAACAAAAGATAGTGTAACTGGCAGTGTTACTTCCGTGTTTCACTCATGTTACATTATAGTTTATATTGAGTGGATCGCGATTTACTACCACATATATGTATTAATTATTAAGTCTACGGAATGGTGGAAAGATAATAAGTTCTTCGGGAGACATTGACACCATGGTAAATATTGGGTACATACACTTTTCTACTTCGTTTACTGGGCAGAATTGAGTTGTATAGTCCCAAATGTTAAACATTACACGTGGAACGATAAAAAACTACAAACTTTAACGCAACGAACGTTTTATAAATAAGTAAATTTTCTTGTAAAATAAACAATTTCATAGAATATAATTATTTTGCTTACTTTAGCCAGAGACTTCGAGTTCGAATATCAGAATGGCCAAACACAAATATATGCCCAACATGATAAATGGGGGTCAAACAATTGTTTGTGTCCACTAACATCAACACTTATTATGGAAGGTAGGTCGACCAAGCGTTTTTATTAGCTGCGTTTACTTTTTTTTGTATTTTACGTCAGGTATTACTGATTTTAAAAAGATGTTTGGTTTATGAATGTATCAACAGCAACAAAAATAAATCGAAAAGTCTACATGGAAAACAAAACCAAGGAGACCATTTTTTCTACCATTGATTAATATGTTGTACATACGTATACAATTCCATTACGTCGACGCTCTGATAGTGAGTCGAATTACAATTGAAGTTAACGTTATGAATAATCCACTTTAAAGTAATGAACCCGTTTGCTCATGTCCGATTTTCCAAATGACATTTTTGTATCATGGTGGGAAGGAGGTATGGCAATTAAATGGGCCAGTCTGTAGGAAACGCGAACTCAAAGCATGTGCGTAAAATGTCGTCCAAGATAAGCCTTAGCAGTTCGAACAGGCCCGTCAGGTATGAATCTTTCCGTCTATACCTGATATCCATTTAGCAGATACTTCATTTAATTAAAAAAAAGTGTTGTCCTAGGTTGGCCTGTGAGGACAGCATATACTAATCAGGGATGGAACAGAAGGCATACAAAGAGATGTGATGGATGTCTCATAATATGACATCCACAACCTTTTCTTATATACGATTATAAATGACACACTTGGAAGCAACTGTTGAAGAAATTGCTGATATAATTGTACATACCTCTAGCAAAGTGTAATTGTTAAAACAAAATCAACAAAAGGATTGTGAATTCACACAAAAAATGTGTGTGTCTAATTGGCCTTGTCTGTATCAAATGTCAGGCCATGTGAATGAAACCGCGACATTGCTAAACTTTATATTGTGCTTATCTGCGTAAACAACGCGATATTCTAAAAGTAATTTGATAAAAACTGCGTAAAAGGGTATTCGCTTTCCTTTTAAAGTTCATGGTTGTCTTATCGCTAATTTCAGTGGTATTTCATTGCCTAATTATCTGACTTTTAACATTTCTATTTGAAATTTTTGGCCGCTTTCTACTCCATAAAAGTACATTTAGTATAAAAAAAAGTCACAACTACTTTACGGTTTGTTGTTTAAGGTTGTCTAAAATTACCGGAGTTAGTTTGTTTTGATTTTTGTTTCTACTGTTCTTGTTTACTTGCCTAGTCGTTGTTTTGTCTCCAAGGCTGTTGACGACCACACAAGGATATTGTGGCACATAAAAAATCGAAGGCTTAAACATATTTCAGTATTATTTATTTTGTATCTACATAGTAAAATATGAAATCTATAAATACTTCTTCATATTCACATATAGATGATGCATACGAACATTTTCTATAACTAAATTAAATGTAAGTATCTGGCTGTTAGATAACTAAATACGTGGTTAATATTTGGAAACTGTTGGAAGCCATACAACTAACGCTAAGTTAAGTAATTATTAAAAAAATATGATCGTAAAGATTCGTACATGAAATAATTTCAGAAAGAAAGATCTGAAGATTGATATGAGCCGTGCTCTGTGAAAATGGGGTTTAATGCATGTGCGAATACTGTTGTCCCAGATTAGCCCATGTAGTCCTCACATGCTAATTAGAGACGACCCTTTCCGCTTATACTGGATTTTTCAAAAGGAGAGACTTTCTGTAAACGAAAAATACCATAAAAGCGGACTACACAAGCTGATCTGGGACGCACAATCATTAAACATCCTTTTTTACAGAGAGCGGTCCATATTTAATCTTAAAGGTTGATCTATCATTCTGCTAAACAAGCAGAACGCAGCAAAAGCATACACAACAGCATAGTGACACATAAAATGATTTAAAATATTGCACAAGAAAAAATGCGTAATATATTTGTAAGCGGAAACCTATAGACGTGCTTATCAGGAGACAAATTTCAGGAGACAAGGTTTTTGAGCTTGTGAACCTAACCAATGTTTATTACAAAACATCGATGAATTGCTCAGACAAATCCAGTAATACAGATTAACGTAGTCCTATTAAACTTAACAACTTAACGTATCCAGGACATGAAGTATCATGATTTCATTAATCTCTTTATGATGGTATTTAGGATTAACTATGTTTACAAACAGTAATCTCATAACGACTTCATTTTTTGACAATATGACCACGTCTCCAGGCAACTTAGGTTTCATCAAAAGAAGCACATTGTCTCCGATAAATAGGTACCCAACTGCACCGACATACATTACTCGATGAAAAATAGAGCTTAGAGAGAAAGCAATTTCAACAATCTCATCTAATCTTTATATGAGTCACGTTCTTAGAAAACTGGGCTTAATGCATGTGCGTAAAGTGTCGTCCCAGATTAGCCTGTGCAGTTCGCACAGGCTAATCAGGGACGACACTTTCCGCCTTGACTTGATTTTTGGTTACGAGAGACTTCCTTGAAACTAAAAATACCATAAAAGCGGAATGTGTCGTCCAAGATTTGCCTGTGTGGACTGCACAGGCTTATCTGGGATGACACTTTACGCACATGCATTAAGTCCAGTTTTCTCAAAACGCGACTTATATGATGTCACGTTCTGCACTTTTAAACGCGTATACACACATATATCAGATTGTATCGACTAAATTAATAAAACATGATTTTGTTAAGATGTTAACATCTGATTTATATATTTTGTCAACGTCTTATAGCAATATATACAGATATGTACCATATCATCTATAAATGATAGTTTTGTATATGCATTACCATGGGAATGCATGAAACATTACAAGTATAACAATATGTCACTGGTGTACATGTAATATATATCTTTTAGTTAATGCTATGAAAAAGCCTCACTAATGTAAAAAAGAAATCATTTCTTAATGTGAATTCTTCATGAAATAAAGTCAATACAATTTCTGTACACAAATATCTATTACCCACGGTGATTTTCTTCTCTCCCGTTAAAGCGTCCACGATACCATATTCATAATAAATTATGGATAATGGCAATGTTAAATATACATATGTTAGAGAAGTACTCCTCCGCTGTTTGTCATTGCACTTTAGTATGAAGAGTCATTTAGTGTAAATGCGTTAACCCCAGCACTGACCGCGCTGTTTTCATTTCTTTTTCAATATAGATTTTAACGGCTTAGACGGCGTATCACAGTCCGATCGTGGCGTGCATACCTCTTCCTCTCTGTCTTCAGTCTGAATCTCCTTCAACACTTGTCTGAACACATCTGAACCATCAGGAATATCTCCCCGGTCAATACGCGCCGTGCTGAATGTCTGTCGCTTTTTGCTGCTTTTCAAACTAAACTTCATGTCCGCTGCCACCGCAAGTTTTGAAGGCTTATCAGCCAGTGCCATCGCTTCCGCGTCACTGCCACAGAAATGAACCTTTTTCAGTCCGCCTGTCATGCTACAGTCGCTGTCACTGTCCTCTTCGCTCGTCAACCGCCGCAGATATTCTGTCCGCATGATTATGATTGTTTCTGTTGTTGTGACAAAGCTTAGGAGAAGCAACGTTAATTAATCCCAAAACGTTGATTCAATCACTACTATCTGTTAACCGCTTTGTCCGCCTTTGATCATCATCGAATCACGTCAGTAGTATCTTTGAAGTTTTAACAGCTCGAAAAACTGAACCCGGTGACATAGAGTCCTTTCGGTGCTTCCTGATCAATTCCTTTCCGTGATAAAACCGTCGACGACACGTTAAAGAACTTAAAATAAACGAACTGTACCCGTTCACACAGCTGAAGAGGGTCTTCTTAATGCCACTAGCTTAGTTTAAAGTCCGAATAATGGTTTACGTCTTCACCATTGGTCTTACTCACGAGATCTGTGTACCACTGTTATAGTAGTGGCGGTATAAACTCCTCAGACCGATAGTCCCGCCTTAATTCTTGATTTCCAATAATGAATTTTAGTACTATCGGTTTTGGCAATACGACTGATTTCATATGATTAATGTTCATTCTACCCACTCAATTTTGGCGGCGAATTATAGCTTAGTGTATGTGTGTATTAATAGGGTTAATAGTTTATATAAATTAATACCAATCGTAAGTTGTGCAAATTGATGTAGTAAATAATGCATGTAGCGTTAATACGAAAACTAAAACGACTCTGGTACAATGCTTCGTACGTTCACCTTTAATATACAGTCTAAATAGTATCGAATACAAGCAAATGAGCCTCGTTCTAGGAAAACGGTGTTTAATGCATGCGCGTAAAGTGTATCCCAGATTAGCTTGTGCAATCTGCAAAAGTTATGGAGGGACGGTACTTTCCGAATAAACATAATTTTTGCTAAAAATAGACTTTCTTGAGACGAAAAATACAATAAAAGTGAAAAAATTCGTCCCAGATTAGCCTGCGCGAATAAAACAGGCTAGTCTGGAACGACATTTTACGCATATGGATTAAGGCAGGGTTTCCCAGAACGAGGCTCAACCCATCAACCATTTAAACATAGATACGAATGGCAGTAAGAACAATTTCATTGTATTTCTTATAAAAAATTTAAAAAATAAACAAAAGCTTTATTGTGTTCCAGGAATCATTTAAGTCTCAATCTATTTTACACAAAAAATACTGGGTATATTTTTTGCTTTTTTGATTCCTTTTCCTTTTACATTAATATGATACGGTAATGACCGTAATTATGCTCTGGGAATAGAACGAACGGATATATATATATATAAACCTACACGAACAATATCGAACAAACCACAACGATAGAAAACGCACGAATGCATATGATACCATTAATCAATTGCGAAACTGACACTGTCTAAAACTATAGTTGACGGCATTTCCCTGAAATCGAAGATCTTAAGACTAATCGTCGCTTAAATATAGAAACATATTTTAACAAGTCATATTCCGTGGCTGCGAAAGACAATTTCGTGGAAACGTATCGTACGCCGGCTATAAGCCGCCTTCTTCAACGGGAGGGGGTGGGCATATAAATAGACCTATCATATGCTAAGCGGGCATAAGATAAATTTTTTTTACTGGAAATATAATACTCTCTCAGTCGTATAGTTGTTGCTTTAAACAGCATTGTTTAACAGACAAGTAACTATTCCATTAAAGTTTTTAATCATACAGATGCAAGTATCGTAATAATAAGAGTCGAGAACGATGAAACATATATTAAAATAAGTTGTTTTTCCGGCGCAGATTCTGGATCAAAATGATACCACAAAATGAAACTTCATCCACTCGACAGGTCCAACAATCATTCGTTTCGGTTACTGCTCGCTTATAAACATTATGTTATGAACTTATATACCAAAATTAACCGAACTTTTTCATAGCTATATCATATATATATATACAAGAGCACCGCCTTGCGGATGCAGACCGCTCATCTATTTTTTTTTTGAAGGTGAAGGGACCAATCTCAATACTTCAATCAAAAAAGATGGAGGAGTGGGGTGACGAGGGGTGTATAGTGTGAGGGTGTGGTCATTTATTGCATTATCTTCCAAAAATAAGAAATAAATGCAAAAACAAATTGGGGGTGGGGGGGTGGGGGAGATTCTTGGGTGGGATAGTTCGACGGTCTTTCAAAAATAAAATCATAAAAATAAATATTTTTGTTTTTTAACCATGTTTCAAAAAAAAAATTGGGGTGGGGGGGTGTCGGGGGGAGGGTATAGTGTGAGGGTGTGGGCATTTATAAGATGATCTTTCGAAAATAAAAAAAAATGAAAAAAAAAAACTTTTTTTTGGGGGGGGGGATTCTAGGGGGGGGGGGGCATGGGGGATGGTTTGGGTGGAGTCTATTTTAGTATGTCAGGTAAGAGTTATTTTGTCAAAGTATCAATCAAATCTGATCATAAATAACGAAGTCATGGCAATTTTAGCAAAATTTAATTATTTGACCTTGAGAGTCAAGGTCATTTAAAGGTCAAGGTAAAATTCAACTTGCCCGGTACAGTACCCTCATGATAGTATGAAAGTATTTGAAGTTTGAAAGCAATAGCCTTGATACTTTAGAAGTAAAGTGGATGTAAACACAAAATTTAACCATATATTCAAAGTTACTAAGTCAAAAAAGGGCCATAATTCCGTCAAAATGACAACCATAGTTATGAAACATGTCCTGTACAGTCCCCTTATGATAGTAAGCGAGCGTTCCAAGTCTGAAAACAATAGCTATGATACTTTAGGAGTAAAGTGGACCAAAACACAAAACTTAACCAAATTTTCAATTTTTTAAGTAAAAAGGGACCATAATTCTGTCCAAATGCCAGTCAGAGTTATCTAACTTTGCCTGCACAGTCCCCGTATGATAGTAAGTGTCGCAAGTATGAAAGCAATAGCTCTGATACTTTGGGAAGAAAGTGGACCTAAACACAAAACTTAACCAAATTTTCAATTTTCTAAGTATAAAAAGGGCACATAATTCTGTCAAAATGCACGCCAGAGTTATATAACAATGCCTGCCCAGTCCCCTCATGAAAGTAAGTGTACCAAGTTTAAATGCAATAGCCTTGATACTTTATGAGAAAAGTGGACCTAAACACAAAACTTAACCGGACGCCGACGCCGACGCCAAGGTGATGACAATAGCTCATATTTAAAAAAAATAAATAGATGAGCTAAAACTAATAAATATGTAGCGTATAATATATACGAGGTCATTTCATTCATTCTGGTTGTTCATCCGTTAAACAAACACGCGTCTGCCACTTGAATGGCCTATGACAAACGTATCGAGTATGTAAAATGTGATCTTGATCAAACGTTAGAGGGCGATGTATGTAATACAATCACGTGTCAGGAGACAGAGATTCGTCTGCACTATCAGTGTCGTGTTGGCATCAAGTTCCTCTAGTACAATGGCTTAGGTGAGATAATCAAATCAATTTCATCAAATAGAAGACCATGGTCATCTCACCTACAGGAAATCTTTCAAACGTTGACAAATAGCTTACGCTGCGCGATTACAAGCTTGTGAATATGGGGAGTTTTCACAAGGTAAAAACAAAATAGTGTTCAATTTCCTCTAGTTACTTTTATTCTTGATGCTATTTTCGCGTAAAATAATAATTTACTATAATGGTCTATATATCACGGACACCCTTTGGTGTGGTATATTTTGACCCATATGTCATGACTTGATCAAACTAATTAGAGGAAGACGATACAACCTTATTCACCGAGGATTAAACCATTGAACTCGCTGGATCAGAAAATATTAAGTTGTTTACTATATAAGTCTATATAAATCATCGAACCCTGGAGCATGGGAAGTTCTAAAAGCGGGGATATGTTCTGAACAAACTTAGCAGAGGAACACAATAAGATGTCACATGAAAAATATAAAACCTCTTAGCAATGCGATTGCAGAGACTTTTTCTACTTTTCACTACATGTATATATATTAAGGAACCTTATGGATTGGAAGAGGAGTACCATAAAATCTGCCTTATACCAAAGCTATTAGCCTTGCTTTTTCTGAAAATTTATATTTATTTTTTTTTAACTAAATACTTATAAGGCGTTGTCAGTTCTGAAAAAAAACCTTATTAGGGACCACTTTTTTACAATTTTACACGCCAGTTATTTAATCTCTATTGAATGCAGAGGAGACTTGTGTAGATTTTTACAATCTGTTAAGCTCAGAGGATCTAAATATTCAACGGACCGGAACGATTCACACAACTTGGAAAGAGTGTAACGCAGTCAGTTTACCCATCGGTTCAGGAAAAACAGTGCATTAAAGAAAAAAATTAACGAATACGCGCACAAACTGACGGACGACAGACATCAATGTTTACTTAAAGCTAATACTGAGCACTTTGTGCTCAGTCGAGCTTATAAGGTAGACATATTACACCTAGGATTGATATTTTATCTCAGGAAAAAATTTTGAACACAAAGAGTTACACGACTAACATGATGCTAACCATACAATATATCAAACATTTGGGCTATGCTTTTTTAAGTTTAAAGTGTATATATAGAGTATATTCCGGGTAAACAAATAGCGAATTTCAGTCATTCTTCACGTCCGAATAATCAGATATCTCAAGTATTCATACATACGGAGTCAGTGATTTTTCAACTATTGCGGTGTTTGTGCTTCCATCGTTTATTTGTTTTGTTTTAGATCGTAGACGTCGGGATAAAACAGTTCCCTTAAACGTTCTCCTAGTCTGATAATGATAACAAACACACATTTCAATTCAAACAATTCAAATTGTTATTTGTATAAAGCACTTGGTGAATTTGCTGTACGTGTACCCGCATTAAGTATATACACAACATTTGTGAAAACTCTTAAAATACATGCATGTATAATTCATTGTATTTTTCTTATTAAATCAAACAATCATACATTGTTCCAATCCAAATTTCAAACCGGTCTTGTCGACCGCCCAAAGCTAAATGATTTGCTATCAATTTACGTGTGCTTAATCCCTTCGACAACGCCACCGATCGGACTATACGTTATGTAAAGGGAAATCAATTTTCTTTTAATTTGTTCACTCAAACAAAGAAATTATATTTATTGAAGGAAAACAGTCCACAAATTTGCTGTTTGCTTACGTGACAATCGAGACATTAGATGTATTATTATTAATTTTCTCTTATAATACACAGTATGTGTTTAGTAAAATCTAACAAAGCTCACAACTTTTGATTTTTTCCGACGCGGCTTTATCTCTTAATATTTATTGCCGATATATAGTGGTTTAATCCCTATTTCTGGACTTTCTTTCTACTCATAAATCAAGGACAGCATAACGCTTTGCTCCTTCTGGTGCAGCTGAAGTTTCTCTTCATATGGGCCGTGTTCTGTGAAAAGGGGATTTAATGCATGTGCGTAAAGTGTCGTCCCAGATTAGCCTGTGCAGTTCGCACAGGCTAATTAGGTACGGTACTTTCCGCTAAAACTGGATTTTTACTTAGAAGAGACTCTCTTAAAACATAAATTATCATCAAAACGGAAAGTGTCGTCCCTGATTAGCCTGTTCGGACTGCACAGGCTAATCTGGGACGACACTTTACGCACATGCATTATGCCCAGTTTTCTAAGAACACTACTCATATCATAGGCGTGTTTCAAGTAACTTGCGTGCCACTGAACCTCTTACGCTAATTAGAAATGTTAGTACGAGAATTATTATTTCGCAATGACCGATACTTTTCATTACCATCTTATAAATAATTCCCAGTTTTCTTTCAGGTAATTGCAGTATCACTTGCATCTAGGAAATTTCACATACACTTTGTGGTCCATTAAACCTGCAATGAAGATTATGTTTTAATGGTCGCTTTCGTGTTTCAAAATCATGGTTGTATAGAACTCTGCTAATTTAACTACTGGTTTCGTTCCGCATGTGCAGACAATTTGTATGATCGTTTTTTTCATATCTCTTAGTACCAAAAAGTACGGTGTACATTCGCCATCGGCAGTTTATTAAGAAACTTAGAAGGCAAATCGTCGAGTATGAATACAGCGCTACTTTTGTAAATGGATGTAAAAATGGTATCCATATCTTCACATCAACAAAAATATTGTATTATGTAACAAGGCACAAGAAAACGTCATATGGAGATCAAATAAGTAAATTTTGTGGTAAACGGCTCACTCTGAAAACTTATTTTAAAAAGTTCATGAATGAACATCGGTTACCAACTGGCAACATTGTTCACTAATATATGTTAACATCGGATCTTGGAAATGGCTGACTCGTCATTGTCCGTAATAGAGGAGCCTTGGAACACCCCTTCTGTCATGGGTATAACACCAGAGCCGAAACACGAGTCCGAAAACCGACTTCCAAGAGGCTCGGACATTTTTGAGAAAATTATGGCGGAAATGCTCGAAGAAATGGAATTAAGACGAAGGGGATTCTCTTTGAACTTGTCGAGCTTGGATGGCGTGGAGCATAGAAAAGGAACAAGTAGAACGCCGAATGGTTTGTGTAGCGGTTTGTTCCAGGGCACGATTTTGAAACCATCTCAAAGACCGAAGTCGGATAATTTGCGAACGAAGAAAAGTGTTTATATCAATAGAATCGTTTAGACTTAATATACATTGAACAAACATAAATGACACAGCTTCAAATATAGCAATTAGATAGTGTGACGAGTAGTTCAGGATGTTTTACATGATCATTATAATTATCATGCTGTGAACAATTTTGATATTTACTTTATAAATTTAATATGAGGTCGATTTATAATGACGCGTGTGATATCTTTACGTTGATATCAATTCTTTTTAAAGTATCGCGTGTTTTATGTAAGCTCTATTATAAACGTCGAAATGCATACGGTTATACATTGTTATTGTATCAAATTGCATCTAAAAAGTACATACTTTATAGTTGTTAGTTGTGAACCTCGGAATGAATTTTCTGTAGTTTGAGTATAGATTTGGTACGTGCCATACGTATAAAATAAGGTATGTTCTTGTGTGGAATACTATTTGTTTAAACACCTGCTTTTTAGCCCGAAATGATTAAGTTGGTAAATATCAGATGAGCTCAAAATACGCATAGGCTATAAATACCATTTTAAAATAGTAATTTGATAATTTCGAATTAAAACATGTATATTTAAATGATTTGCTTTAGTAAACTTATTAATGGTTTAAATCTTTATTTTATTAGTTTGCACCCATTACAATGAATCGAAATTCGATTTAAAGATGCTTAAGAATTTTGATGATTGAAATATATCGAACCGCAATGAAAGTTCGATTAAAATCTCGTCTTCATGATGTATTGAATGTAAACAGATAGTCTGCACAGATAATGATTTTAACTATGTCCCGAATGTTCAATCAACATTTATTTGAAATTTACTTGTTAAGATATTAATTTTCAACGACACATTTATCTAATTACTGAAACAATAATCTGTTTCAAAGTTAGTAAAAAATATTAACAATGAACTGTTTCGTACAGGGGGAATGTGACTTATTTGTTGAAAGCTAAGTTTGTATGAACGCTTGGTGATTGCGGATTCCATTCCATGTCCGGCCACACAATTTCTCTGGCTATGATCATTATAATATTCTTAAGGACAAATGTCAACTATTTTTATTCAAAAGCAAGACGGCTGTCGGTCACATTTTGTGCGTTCTTTTTATTGGCAAACCAGCATACCCAGGAAAAGTAAGAGTTAGTTACTTGTCCGCCGTGTTGAAACCGGCGGAAATTGCAAATAAAAGAAAGAACACATGTTTACAATAACTTTAAAGCAATGGGAAGATTTATTCTGTTGTCCTTAATGTCATCGGGCGACATATCTTAAACGTTCACTAATATGTGCGATAGAAGTGATCACTCCTTGTTCGTAAGCCATGTGTTGATTTTGATTCTTACTTTGTTACAGTTTAGTTCAAAACTTGTCAATATCGATGACAAACATCAAATTATTTCACACTTTTTGTAACTTATGTATTTCTCCACGACATTATATCATTTTCTACGAAAAATATGGATTGATTGTAACTCAATAACGTGAAAAATATCTTAATTTAAATAGCGGTAAAGAATAAACATATTCTGATATCAGCTTATGTCGTGATATAATGTGTGTATATTGTTTGTATTTTCTGAAATTGCATGCTTATCAACGTTAATGGGTGTTAGGTTCGTTATAGGCGGTGGTGTTAAAAGTCTATTAAATAAGAATACATCTATTTGTCGGATGAACTTTAATGGTCTCTATCATCAATGATCAAGATCTGAAAAGATAAGAAATAGCAATAGTAGTATAAAACCTATGTAACAACATATTGATCATATTGGCGTACCTCTATGACAACGCCGGTTTTATCCCATTTCCGGGGGTAGTTGCCAATTTGGTTTTGAAGCCGAACATAGTCACCGACTGCAAGTGGTGGGAGACGTTTTGTGTGCTCCGTTTGCTTCTCTGCACTTTGCATGTGTTTATTCCGGAGAGCTTCCTCTCTTGCTATTGCCGTGGACTGCCATGTCTCGTGCGGTTTGTACTTGCCAGGTGGGATAGGTATGAAGTCCCTTATGGGTCTGCCGAATATACACATAGCTGGGGAGAGTTTTGTATCCCTATCAGGTGTGTTGCGATATTGCAGCATTGCACGTTGGAATTTGTCAGTGTCAATGTCCCTTGATGCACTGGTATTGTCCATTAGATGGCTTTTGACAGTCTTCACACCAATCTCGGCCCGACAATTGCTATGGAGAAATGCGACAGATGACAAACGATGATAAACGCCCCAATCTTTCAGGAATTGTCTCGTAATGGTAGCAATGAATTGGGGACCACAATCAGAAGCAAGCTCATCTGGAATCCCATTTGTAACAAAGATCCGTGTGAGGCAAGTGATGAGCCCGGTAGCACCTTGATGTGATCTCTCGACAATGGGCCAGTTAGAGTACCGATCGACAACTACTAGATAATTATGTCCCTGGTAGGTAAAGTAGTCAGCGCAAAGGCACTGAAATGGATATTCTGGGACAGTTGGTGGGATTGGCGGAGCACTCGGGTTTGACTGGGCATTTCGATTGCAGTGATTGCAACCAGAGCGAAGAGCGGTAATGTCAGGTGTTATGCCAGGCCAAAATACTGATGATTCTGTTCTAGCTATTATTGATGTTACTCCTTGGTGTGTAGCATGAAGTGCGTCAAGGACTTTAATTCTGAGTAATGGGGGGATCACAATACGGTCCTTATACAGGATAACACCATCTGTAACGGAGAGGTCATCTCTAAACTGAAAGAAACCCATCAGTGCATCAGGCATTTGTGTGCGTGATTCAGGCATACCGTTCTCAATAAGGTCAGCTAGAACAATCATATCGTCGTCGCTCGCTGTCATGATGCGAACCCTCTCCCAAGTAACTGACTGTATACTGAGTGCGCCCAAGGTAGACATGGCTGTTGATACATTTTCCTCTTCACCAGTATATGCATGAGTGTCGTTCATTCTGAGAACAGACAAAAGAGATGGTCTAGATGATGTGCGCGACAAATCGGGGATTGACAGTGGTTACGTCATCAGGTAGGATCAGTTGTACAGGTTCGTTGACAGGATGGCGTGATAGACAATCCGTTGCACGATGCTTCACTCCTGGGACGTGAATAATACGGAATCTGTATCGCAGTGTCTTTTCCTTCAGATTTCGTAGGCGTGTATTAGAGATATCCTCAAGAGCCCTGTCACTAAATATCTTAATTAGAGGTTTATGGTCCACTGCTATGATGAGGTCTGGACAATCAAGTACAAAATACCTCGCTTTCTCTAGTGCATCTGCCACTGCTAGTGCCTCACATTCTATGGGGGCATATCTTGACTCGGCCGCATGGGTGAATCTTCCAGCCCATGGGACAGCAGAACCGCTTGATATCTGTGCATGAGCAGTGCATATGTAGTAGCTTAAAGCCAATACCCGTTTTGGACCAGTCTGTAGCTAAACAGGTAGTTTTGGCGGGGTCGAAGATCGTGACGCCTTTCTCTATCTGGTCCGCAATCACCCGTTTGGATTCCTCATAGAGCTCGTTCAACTCTTCAGTCCGGTCAAAGTGGGTATCTGGTTTGAGTAAGTCTCTTAACGGTCGCATACGGTCAGCCATGCTAAAGGCATACGTAACTTGGTTCACTAGGCCGAACCATGACCGCACATCGGTTAAATTCTTTGGGCAAGGAAACTGAATGATTGTCATCATGTACCGTTGAATAGGGCGGACATCATTTGAAGAAATTTCAAAGCCGGTAAATTTCACTGTATCAGCACCAAAAACAAACTTCCCTGGATTAAGTATGATGCCGTTTATCCCGCAAACATCGATCCAATTGACTGTTTGGTGGAAACTCTGCCCACAGCAATACGTCGTCTACACATTTGGTCTTATTGGGGATTTCCGCAACAATCTCATCATAACGCCTTGTGTAACCATCACCTGAAGCAATATAGCCTTGTGGTGCAGTCTTGTAGTGGTATCTGCCACAGGGAGTTATGAGTGTGGTTAAATGACGGTCTTCTTCACATATTGGTACACTATGGTACCCACTCCAAGCATCCAAAACGGTCTTCTTTTTGCCAGCTGGAACTGAGCGGGCCTGTAGGAATGGGGAAGGGGTATGGTGGGTCTCACGGGTTGCATGGATATTGAGCGCTTAAAGATCAACAGTACGTCTCGGTTTTCCAGTCTTCTTCGCACAGACGACCATCCTATGGAACCATGTAACAGGGTTTCCAATAGGAACTTTCTCAATAACACCTAATTCCACATCCTGGTCAAGTCCTTCCTTCACAACATCCCTCCAGTGCAGTGGTTCTGGCACTGGGGTATGATGAGCGACAGGTTTAGCATCTGGATCGATCTTTAGTTTCATAGGCGGACAGTGCATAAGCGGTAGAGTTTGGTGTTCACATGTATTAAATGTTCTTGATCGATAGTATTCAAGCAGATAGTCCGGCAACATCTCACGAGATCCCTCGGATATTGGGAATGGTAATGTACGGGGCGGTGGAGGAGGAAGTTATCGAGATGGACAACCACATGGAGCCGCACTTTGGTCATGAACATCGGATGTGCAATGTTGGAATGCAGACTGTACCTGTGGAAAACTATGTGGTATGATTCCAAGGTCAATACACGCCTCCCTACTTAGGAATAACTTGACCGACGAATCTGTTGCATACGTCATTTGCCGGGTTGTAACAGGAAGTCCAGTGGAATCGGTGCTGGAGATGCGAAGCACGATTGCACCCAGGATCATAATACCTTCATTATTGGCAGTGTGCATTCGGATAGTAACCGGTAGTAGATCTGATTCTATTTAACCGAGGCGATGGATAACTTTGAGGCCTGCTAAACAGCTCTAGTTTAAACATATTTATTTCAAACAATGCACATTTGTTTACATAGAATTACAACAGTGTTTATAATGCGAACATGTTCGAATGGGATAGGAACGAAAGACACGGTCTTATAGAGTTCTTCTCCCTATACAATAATAGTACCATGTTGTCAAACGGACATAATTAGATGTAAACAATTTAAACAATAATAACATAATAGTAAAAGAAAGAGAAACTCCGTGTATAGTCTCATGTGTGAAAACACAGACAACGGATTGACATGTGAGCAATATAGGAAAGAGATTAGCAGAGGTTTGGGAAGAAAAGAGAGGTTTTTTAAGGGCTTGTTGAGTGAAAGGGGAGAAAAATGGATTAAGAGTCGTTATGTAGCAAATTACGAATCAAATCGCTTACTCTTGGTTATAAATTTATGAACGGCATCAGCTATTTTAGTATTGATTAAGTAGTCACAAGTGGTGTCTCCATATAAAATAGTTTCCATGCAGGGAAAGGAATACATGGATATTGAGTTTATAAGTTCACCGCGAATATGTTCATACCGAGTGCATTCAAGAAAATAATGTGACGTCGTTTCGTGAAGTCCGCATATACATAGCGGAGAGGAAATAATATTGCGTCTGAAAAGATGGTCATTTAAGGCGCTACATTTTGTTCTTAGGGGTGTGTGCAACATTTGAGGGCGTCTTTCGCCGTAGGAAAATAATGGGTTTGGAATCGGTCGATCTGTGTTAATAAGCCTTTTGAAGGATTAGATCGGTTCAGCGTATTTTACGTCATCGGAAAGATTATTCCATTCAGATACAGTTGATGGTAAGAGCGAATTTGAATACGGTGATGTTCGTGCTTGAATTGTTTGGACATTAGACGCATTTCTTAATGAGTAGTTGCTACGCGATCCAACTGTTGCGGGTAAATGAGATTGTACGTAGTATGGTACATTTCTAGAGTGCATTTTATACATTAATATTAATTTATGTTTCGTCTTTGTTGACGGATGGTTTCCCATCCTAGCTCATTATACAGATCGTCTAGTGAGACTAAGCGCGTGCATCCAGATGCTATTCGCGCTGCTTCGTTTTGGATTTTGTCAAGTTCATCTTTTTCATATTGCGTACAATTATCGAATACAGCGTCTGAGTACTCCAGGATTGGTCTTATAAACGAGACATGTATTTTCTCGAGAGTCTTTCTATCAAGCATTATTTTTAATTTACGCATTATATGAATTCGTGTCCATGCCTTTTCCTTTATGTAAGATATATGCGCATGCCAAGTACAGTCATTTGATAAGAAGATACCTAAATGTTTATGGACATCAACAGTGGGTATATTAACGTTCTGCATAGTCAATGGGGGATGGGATGGTTTATTTATTTTGCGGGATATAAGCATTGATTCGGATTTTGATGGGTTAAAACATACCAACCATTTGTCAGCCCAGCTAGATATTTTATCAATGTCTGACTGCAGTACGGCTGCAGTTTCGTTTGGCGAATTTACTACCATGAATAGGCTGGTATCATCAGCGAACAAATGAATGTGTGCTTGTATGTCGGCGATAATGTCGTTGATATACACTAGAAACATAAGTGGCCCTAGAATAGAGCCTTGGGGCACACCGGCGAGAATTTCGATAGGGGTTGAAAGCGCTCCCGGTAATATTACTTTTTGTTTACGATTAGAAAGATAATTAGACATAAAAGATAATAGGTTTCCTCGAATTCCTGCTTGTTGTAGTTTGAATAATACACCTTTATGCCATACTTTATCGAAAGCTTTACTAATATAAAAAAATACAACTCTGATCTCAAGGCCATTGTCTAAGGCTCTGCAAAATGTGTTATAAATTATAAGTTAGCTGATTGACAGTCGAGTCACCTGGCAAAATCCAGATTGAGTTGGAGCAAAGAATGAGTTCGAACGAAGAAAGTTAAATATGTGTTTATGTAATATCCTCTCAAAGACCTTCTCGATAGTGTTAAGAAGTGATATGGGTCGATAATTAGACGTTAAGGATGGGTCACCTTTTTTGAAAATCGGACACACATTTGCGATTTTCCAACAAGAAGGCATTTTGCAAGAAATAAGACAAGAGTTAAACAAATCACACAAAGGGTAACTTAATTGATGCATTGCCTCTTTGAGGATACGATTATCTATTTCATCAGGACCGGACGCTTTTCCTATCATTAGACATTTAATTGATCTCCTCCTGTGTTACATGGATAGACTGAAGACTGTTAACGTTTGTATGGTGGTAGTTGGAAGTTCGTGGTTGCTTTCATCAATGGAACACTGGCTAGCAAAGTACTGGTTTAGCATATCAGCTTTGCTAATGTCATCCACTACAAAGGTATTGGTTTGGTCATCGTAAAGAGGTGGAATAGTGTTATTTGATTTCGTAGGAATAAATGTTTAAAGAGTTTTCCACCAGTCTTTAGCGCAAAGGTCGGAGGACTTTAGTTTCTGTGAAATATTGTTAAAATATTCTAATTTCGAATTGCGTAAAAGTAATACAACCTCATTCCTTGCATGACGGAAATTAGACCAGTGTATATCACTATTGGATTGTTTTGCTTTTTGGTATAAGCGTTTCCGTTTTCGAATTTGTTTCTTTATGTTATTATTTATCCATGGAATATCACGAGAACGGATACATACATTTTTGTTCGGAATACATATGCTTGGAATGTGTAATACTGTTTTAGTAATATTTTCTGCGTAGATATCTACATTTTCGCAATTAAGAAGACCCCAATCAGTATCCGTCATTAATTGTCGTTGTTTTGGAAAATCTCCAATATCGTAACGCCAGATGTGTCGATAAAATGTTTTACATCTGGGTTTTGTAAATTTTAATGTAATAAAAACCGGGCAGTGGTACCAAACAGTTTGATCTAAAAAGGGTTCGCCTGTTCCAGAAATAAGTACACTATTCTGATTGCTTACAAAAATTAAGTCAATAATAGACGATGTGTGTTCAGTAAAATGTGTTGGTTCGTCAATAAGTTGCGTTAAGTCATGTTGTTGACATAAATCATTTATTTTTTGTGCAGACGAGTCTGCCAGAGCATTAAAGTTAAAGTCACCTGTTATAATAATATCATTTATTTGTGTATCTCTGGCTAGCCCTATAGAATCTTCGATGGAAAGCATATATGACCTATCCGCACTAGGCGGTCTATAAAACACGCCAAAAGAATGGATTTATGTTTTGAGGGAAAAACTTCAATCCATATACAATCTACAGTATTTACTTCAAGATCGTGTCTGCGTTTGAAAATAATACTTTCATTAACATAAATAGCTACGCCACCATGAGAATCTGATGGGCGATCTTTACGAATCGGTTGGTGGAAACTGTCAAAGAGGAGATCAGAAGATGGGATGGAGCTATTTAGCCATGTTTCAGTAAACCCAATTACATCAAAGTAGCGTAAACCTGTGTAAAGAAGATCTATTTTTTGCATTAGACTTTGTATATTGTAATGAACAAAACTTATATGACTTACAGATGAGGAATAAAGAGTGGAAGAGGAACTGCTTGCATCTGTATCAACAGATTGATCAGACAAAGTCGGTCCTGGGTTTGGATGAATATCACCTGATCGTATTAAGACTAAAGAGATCCAACAACATAGAACGACACACAAGAAACAATTTAGAAGCGATTTGAGAAAAAGAATGTCAGTATGTATGTTTTTTCCTATCAGGACACGTTTGCATGGGTGTTCAATAAACAGAGATATGTTTGTACACATGCGAACATTAATTTGTAGTGAAAAAAGGCTTGTTATATTAAGCCATAATTGGCATGCGTATAACAAGTGTATGCATAGTGAGAACATAGCTGGTGATCTATATGCAACCATGACAGCGTTTACTGGTCTCTGTTTAATGTACGACATAATAATATGCTCCAATAAATACGAGATAAGCCAGAAACGCTGACATAATACGTTGGTTGCATTCGACAATAATGCAATAATGCGACAGGGTTGACGAAAAGATTTGAAAAAGCCTTTTGCTACAGAACTGCTTCGAATAGGAGCTTGAGGTGTGAGGGAGGTAAGAAGATAGGAAAGGAAAGAAGAAAACGATAGAGGATGGTGATAAGTCTGGTATCATTCTCATGATATTTGAAGCTGTGTTGGGTGTATAAATAAGCACATGAATAGTCACCAAGGATTGACAATAAAAATGGTAACCATTACAATTATAGATCATACACGTGAACATAGCAATAAAAAGTGTCTGCAAATGACTATAGTAAGGTCAACATAACGATGATAGATTACGAAAAGGTACACTTGCGAATATAATAATGTGAAAGCATTTCGCAGAATGCAGCAATATAATGATACAATAAAAAATGCAATATACAATTGTATACTGGGTTACAGTAAGTGTTTGCAAATGACTAAAGTAATCGTCAACATGACGATGATACCTTACGAAAAGGTACTCTTACAAATATAATAATATGAAGGCATTACGCAGAATGCTGCAATATAGTGATACAATAAAATAATGCAATATAAGATTGCATACAGTGGTACAGTAATTATAATGACATCAGCTAAAACAGAACAATAAAATAATGCAATATAAGATTGCATACAGTGGTACAGTAATTATTATGACATCAGCTAAAACAGAACACAACGCCTTATATGTTGAAAATTAATATATATTAAGCATTGGATTCTATACTTTAATACTGGTTAATTATTATCCTTTTAACGAATTTTGTTTTAATAAACGCGGGCAGCTTAAAACGCATTGTATTAAGAGCATACATACCATCAGATAACATTTGATTGTTCTACATATGAAGGCAGGCCAAAGAAAATTTAATCGCCGTTTTGTTAACATGTAATTTTAGAATAACATTTATGAACAAGCACAGGCATCACGCAATCAGGAATACTATATCACACCTATATGCACACATACATACACTACAAGTTTTCACCATTGAAGATGCATCATTGCATAAGTCTATTTGATTTAGACTTATACGATTCAGTGCCCGGTAATAATTATTAAACATTCGACATACATTGTATTGATTGTTTAACTTAGATTATTACACTGTATTGAGAGTCTAACTGGAAAACGAAAGGTTAGATTCTCAGAGTGTATTTAGCATTTTTCTGACATAAAAACACACATAATTAATAGAAATATTACGTTATAGTGAGCTCAGGCAATGAATGAGAGTTGTCACTTAAGGAGACTGGGCCGCACATAGGCTATGAATGATAAAAACATAATATATCGTATTAAAAAAACAATTGACATGTGGTATTTTTCTCAGGAATACAGGTATACATGAATGTATGTACATGTATTAAGTTAAACGCATATTTCCAATGACAATATTAAATATCACATTCTAACAAAGATTGGGAGATGAACTTAGAAATACGGAGACAAAAAAGACATGCTATCTTTGTTAGATTATGTTTATAACAGCAAATAAATTATTCACTTAATTTGAGATGTGCGTTATATGAGTTCAAGTTTAAATTATTTAACAAGTATACAAAAGCAAAGACGTACTATCAGTTGTTTTCAGATGTTTGCAAATGTTCAGGAGATCATGGGATTTGCAATATAGGTTACTTTAACACTGCTAAAACTAGAATATCGTGATCTTCGTGCGTATAAGAAGGTCAACAGCGACATATTGAGCATTTTGTTATTTATTCGGTACACTTATTTTACTGAGATGTACGTATCACAACTATTTTGTTTAACTTACTTTTGCACGTTTTAGATTAGCTCAATACGTTTGCATAATATATATTTACAAAAAAGCAGGTTAATTTGCGTTGGGCGCATATTAATTTATTGTGTTTAAGTGGTTTTTTTTTCAAGTAAAAAGATAACGGGATTTTCTATTGTATTTAGATAATTAAATGCTCACTGAAAAAAAAACACAATAGGCAGAACGTTATAGAATTTTCCATTCATGTCAGTAGCTTAATTTCCAAATGGATATAAGCTGATCGAAACAGGTATACTGATCAAAAAAGATATGTAGTTTTATATTTACATCATTTTATATTTTTCAAGATCAGATTCGCAGCTGATGCGTTTGATGGCTGTAACGCCGTGTTCAGTTGCCCTGATCAATATGTTGCCGTCTGATGACCAAGCACTATCAATTTTTTTCGATTTAACTAGTCCACGGGCAGCATACAACAGCTGCGCACGATATTGGGTCAGATCTTCGTTTATGAAGATGCGTTCGTGTCCACTGCATGTTTTCAGTTCACGTCTTTTAGTGTAAAGCTTTGCCTGGTCCGGTAGCTAGTGAACTTGACGATTATAGGCCGGGGTTTACGTCCGCCAGGTTTTCCAGTCCGGTGAGAGCGGTCTATTTCATTGACAGACACATCGACATTCAGGGTGTTGCACAACTTAATGACAATGTCGTCTGTAATTTCCTTTGATTCAGGACTTTCCGGGATGCCAAAGATGCGGACGTTGTTTCGCCTGCTGTATTGTTCACTGGCATCCATTGCACATTCCAGATCCATAACGCGGTCAAGTAGGACTTTGTTTTCATGGCGCAGCGACTGGTTGTCTATCTAGAGGCATTCTATGCGTTTAGATAGTCCGTCAACAACCCCAGAAACGATCGACTCAACATACTTTTCATTTTCATGGAAAGTGACGATTCAATAGAATCTTCCACAGCCTTAACTATCGCCTGTATGGCTTTGTCATCAAGTTTGAAATCCACCTTCTCTGCATCATCCATACTTTCAAAGGTATAATTTAAGTCAGCGCTAGAACCACTTGCCAACCTATTTTTCTTGAGATCACCACCCTGTTCAGGTGTTGACAAGACGAATATTGTCCTTTTGGTTTTAGCACCTATATTAGCTGTATTAGCTGTATTAGGTGTAGATGCTTCAAAGTTCATGTTGAGACACTAATCAGACACTTATTTGTTCAGTATAGATTTCACAGTCGAGGAGCGTGACGATAATAGCAGAACATAACAGTAAACAGTAAATACCGCCAGAGTAATATACGCGGTAAACACTATGCACATCGATTGCTGCTAAAATAGCTCTATTTGTTTTCTAAAAATAAGAGGTTTTCAAATGCATATTAACTCACAGTTCCATGGCAGATTTACGGCTTTATGTCTATTTTTTTCTTGACCTAGTCCACAAGAGCATTCCTATGTTTCTCACTGATATACATCACACCCAACACTACTTGTTAGAACGTTAGAACATTAGGAAAAATAGCAAAAAACACGCACGATAAGAAACAAGACAACCAATATGTCCGCCACCGGAACCGGAAATCGGCAAACAGCTCTGACAGCCAGTATCAGCCGTGGAAGGGACGGAGGCTGGGGTGGAGCGTGCATACATGTCGTCGAGATCAAGTTCAGTATAGTCTTCCAATACAGTGTGAACATTTACATTTATAAATGGCTGTGGCTTGGAACTTAGGCGGACACAAGTATCTGATAGAATGTCATACACATGATGCTCGAGAGGTACACTATAATTACGCTTGCTAACTGTGCACACTTCACTACCGAGGCTTGTGTCTAAACAGTATGAATTGTCAAATAATGTGTCTAAACAGTATGCATTGTCAAATAATGTACACAAGGAGTCGAACAGTGCATTCTCATGATCAGTTCCCCTGGATTGACGGGCTCGTGGTGGGCGGTGGGACCTGTCCTTGTTGCGACACTGAAAAGATAAGAAATAGCAATAGTAGTATAAAACCCTTTAACTATGAGCTGAGACCCCAGCCCAAACTAAGCAAATCAAGCAGCCCATCACTTTCATTATAAATTACACATCGTATGTTTGCTATTTAATTACTGTTTTTTACGTTATGCAACCACAAATGACTACATTTTCGAATATGTAAGCTCGTGAAATGTTGGTTTTTTCATCTATGTTAATGATTGTTTAGGGATTTAATTGGATTTGTTAACGTGTTATTAGAGGCTCTCATTTGCAGAAACAGTGATAGTATCTCAAAATCGCCCGAGTATGAAAGCTCCATGTTCCAATGACACTCATATTAAATATTTAAACCTTATTCTTATTTGGTTTTTCATAACAAGCTCATAATTTGCACGTGGTTAATAGTCCGCCTACGTACTCCTAACGAATGTTTGATATTCTATACTGATAATGAAATAAATCTAATGAAACCATAAGGTTACTTAGAAAAACTGTAGTGTTTATATTTGAAAATGGAATACATATTTCGGACATTAACCCTTTCACACTTAGATACGTATTTGCACATGTGTAGTCCCTTAGTCTTAGAAAGGTGAATTTAAAGTGAAATTATGGGCATCTAACAGAGTATAGGTGTCTATCGCAACCGTTGTTTATGTTTTGTGTTTTCACTTCATATTGTAATGCCTTGCAGTATCTTCTACCATGTTCAGCGTTGTGTAGTTCAAAAGTAAACAATTGTCATTTTTTAATTATTTTAATCACTCATCTATCACTCCTTCATCAGGTTTATACATATAGTTTAAGGACAGCATATATAAGCTGAGATGATGATTTGACATGTGTATTTAAAAGATCATTAACCAAAATTTTGCTAAAACTTATTGTCAATGTCCAAACTTCAATGAAGCTAGTCCAACCGTCATCTTGCAATGATTCTTTTGATTATATCCATTTCCAAGTGACTTAACATTGTATAATTATAATAATACAACTACAAGTTACTTTAAGATACTATTTCATTGTCGTTAAATGTTCAATCGTGTTGTTTATTGTGTAAAATTCGCCATGCCTGAAAAGCACTTTTCAGCAGTTTCAATATTTCGGATATATTGTATCGTAATATTTCTTCTCTGTCATAACTGCATTTTTGTTTAGGCCAGAGAGAAGTATTTTTATTTATTTGTTAGATGTAGAATCTTTTGCTCATCTATATATGCTCATAAAATGTTTTGTTACTTTTTTTGTTTACGATTTAGGATTCCTAAATGCATTTGATTGGTTGTTGTAATCCGAAGTCATTTTGATTGGCTGAGGAAATTCCTAAGTCATTTTGTTTGGTTAGTGCGCAGAATCACTCAGAATCCTAAATCCTAAGTTGCTGAGCGGCAGGTATAAATAGCGCGGATAAACAACATTTGGTATCTTTTATGATCACAAAAACTTCCGTTCATTACGGCATAAAAATCAGATCTTTATTAATTATTTAGATCTTATTATCAGATCTTCTCCATTCTGAGAATGGTAAGCTGTTTTACAAGTTAAAACTAACTTTACATCTTTGGTTACAGTATTTAGTACATTAAAAATGATTCATCCTATGTCTTATGAACTCCAGAGAGCTCAAGAATTTATCTGCGCTGTACGAAAATACTTGTTATAAGATCTGTGTTTAAATTCTACATTGAAGTGCCTTTTGAAACATGTCGACTTTATAATGCGATAATATTAGTAACTTTTAGTATCTGCAAATAAAAGATATTGAAAACATGAACCGCAGTTGTTTTGAAGCCATCCTGACAAGAGCGGCTAAATTATAGGCTGGGTACAACTAAATGGTAGCGGTACATTACAATATACACTTATATTTGTTAATGCAGAATCAACATACTAAAACAATATCCCGGAAAGAAAAAAAAATGCGTTTGAATATCAACCGTACTTTCGTTTGACGACTGATCATGCATGTACGATGTGAACCTAAATTTAGTTTTAGTGCAGATTCGTTCATGCGACCCACAGACACAATTTTGTTTTACGGATCATTTCGGCTTAGAGGACTGGGTGAGTCACGTAAGATATCGAACAGCTGGTAGCAAGATGAGTTGTAGATAATTGGTCAGTTACCACATTTTAACTAGTTCTTTTGACCTATTAATTCTTTTCTGCTCAATTTAACAGTGAAAATGCCCATAAAATCATTTTAATATACATACCTCTCTTATGAGATTCAGGCTTTAAGGCTTCATTTCCAAACCATGGATACTGATAAGCAGCAAAAAGCATAAGACCTGAACATACTGCGAGTTACTCGCAGGCTGTTCAGGTTTTATGCTGGTTGCAAATGCCATTTTCACATATCTTCTGTTTGTGTAGAGTTAAATGTGTTTCTGAGACAAAGATAACTCCGTCAAGTATACACTGTTTTAACGCCAATTGAATATTACATTCATGAACAGCGCAGCACAAACTAATTTGCATATGATCAATCTACTAAGTGGTTACCCGGCAATCCATAAAAACATATACTATAACCATACTTTGTATTTGATTACTGCATTTATATTTAAAATAAATAATAATTCTTGGGGACTTAAAGCATTAATAACATTCGGGTCAATTCTTACTCGAGCTAAAATGATGCAAAACCTAAACCCAGTATCCGGATATCTCTGGCTCTGGAGTGATGTTGGGAGGTTATTGTTTCAGTGAATTCCCATATTGTCTAACGGAGGTATATATAGCTATTTTGAGAAGGCAATTGATGATCTCGTGCAACCATGGGTTTCATAAACTATTTGAATTATAGTAAGAAAGTGGGTTTCAGTACACTGTTTATATTGGCTGTTTAATGAGTGTAGTGTTATATATCATATTTTGATGAAGCAGGGACTCGGCAGTTCTGTAGTTGGCATTAACGCTCACAGAAGTTTGAATATACCTGACCTATACTCTTCCGTGAGAAGTAAAAAATATAATTGTTTATTAACTGTTTTGCTATTTATGATCCTTTCAAAATACAACCATTGAATATGTGTTCATAGTGTTTGTCAATTGTGAATGACTGTTGTTCCAATAGTAACAGCACTACTTTATTAATTGAAGTAATTTCATGCTTAGGCAACACTTACTAGTAACGTTCGCTGTTCGCAAGCGAACAACTGAAACACAGTACTTTCATTCATTTTCTAGTACTACTTGTGCTGAGTATATATTTTAGTTTATATTTACCAGCATTTAATCTGTTTAAAAAAAAGATCATAATACTCGCTATTATAACGAGCAAGTTTACGCCGATACCGACACATATAAGCGTATTTGTTGCAGAACCAAAAAAGGTGTGTAAGTGTAACATCTGTGTGAACAAATAAGCTTATACTGATGGGGACTTTCCAAAACTGTACATGTGTTGTGTTTATAACTTTAAGAAATGTTGTTTTGTACAGCAGTATATTTTTTGCAAGCGAATAAAACTCTCTATTGTCTTTTTATTGTCAGGTAAAACTCATTTTAAACGTTAAATATATATTTTATACAATATTTGCAAATTAAAATGTATTTTCGGGGCGATCAAATGTTAAAACCCAATATTTTGTACGCTTTATTATTTCTGTATGTATTATTATTTGATACATTACTGCAATATTGCACATGTTTCCAATCTGGTGAGTCAATCCGCATGAGTACAACACACATATATATTCATTTATTTACAGTAGAGTTTCAGTTCTTCACAATCAACAACTGATAAATACAACATATTAATAAAGCAGTTACGAAACCATCTAATAATGAAAGTGCTCAGATCAAAAGAGAATCTATAGCTTATTTTGGAGGAATAAGTATAAATAAAATTCGACACATTACATGGAAATAGTGCAGCTTACAGAAAGGTAACAACAAAGGATATTAGAAGCAGGCGTATGTAACCTCCAGGTATTTATATGTGCCTGGACAAGGGTCTCCAAGTATTTCGTTGCTTGCAGTGAGTCGACACAAGTTCTGTCCGTTACACAGACTCTGTACTTTGGCAGTGGAGGTTGTTGAAACACAGCTCGTCATATGAATTAGAGGGTGAGGGCAGATGACAGCGCCCTGAGTGCGCCCATATACGCCAGAGTGCACATACAACACTTGCCTCTGCGGACAGGACAGGTACACAGATGAATACTCACACACGATGACGGAACCAAAGGCTTAAAATAAAATACACGGTTCAGATACACATACTTTATCAAATTGGTCTTTATCAAATCGAACTGCATGTCAATTGCATAATTAAGTATTTATATGGACTTACTATGGCGAATTTATAGCTTGAGATATTGTTTATACTTAACAAAGTTTCATGTTAAAACACTATGAAAAGTATTGATGAGAATCCGTATAAATGTCAAACAAAACTATTTGAGACATATCGCTTTTATTATTATGTATAACTTCAACATACGTCTGACATTGAACTTTGTAATGAATACATCATAAGCTGCAATAATATTATAATTCATAAAATAATTTAATATACATAACAAAAGTAACTAAAGAACGATACTGGTTAAAGTACACCTGTTAGTATATTGTACTGAATCTATACACACGTTTATTCAAAGTAATGAGTGCATACCCACATGAACAATCCAAAGACCGAATAAAATAAATTGATGCTTTAAAACTGTTCAGACATGATCATAAATGCATCATACGTATTCTCAATGCAAACAAAACACATTGAATTGAAAGAGTGAAATTCATAACGGCCTATATGTTTGTCCGTTTGTATTGCCGAACCATAACGTATCAACGAATCTACACACAGTACTTGCAATGTTTTAACCATGTTCAAGTGTTTTAAACATTAACGATTTTCGACTGTTCACACTAAAAATATTTTTAATTGTATAAAACTGTAATTTGGTTTGGTGGTCTGGTTTCAGTGCGTCTGAACTTGTATTTGAATATATTGCTTATTCAAGTTATTTGTGTGGAAAAAAAGCATAATAAGAAAATGCATACAATATTGCTTAAGTTTGAAATTGATGGTAAGGAGTGTCTTAAAACACAATGTACATTAGGATTTACCTTAGAATCTCCGTTTGAGTTTGCTTTTAGAGAAATATAATTAAGTTTCTAATTCCTTATAACTGAAACAGATTCAATACGTTTTTGTTTCGTTGCAACAATTTCCATCAAAATCGATTTCCCAAACGTTTCATTGTTTACAATTTTTATTGACTGGGTCTTGACTATGATTATAATGAACCAAAAACACATTTTGTACATAAATACCAATAAAGTTATCTACAAAACTCATAATATACCATGGTAAATAAATACACAACTCTAAATACACCTTTACAAACATACCTGCATGTGCGAAACAAGCAGCAACGATGAGGAGAATGGAGAGACAAGATGTCATTTTTACTCCTGCAATATCTCAACAAGTTAACAGTTGCGACGATCAGATGTTATGCATTTCGAACGCCTGGTCCCCGGTGTTATAGTTGCACTAGGCGGATGTAAAACAGCCGCCGTTACCATATATGAAAGTCTTTCGTGTTGAAAACAACTGTTTTGGGAACTCCACCAGCAGCTTTAATAACGAAAACTGATTTTAAGGGTCACAACAGAGACATTGTTTGTAAAATCATTGATCTAACGTATTATCTATATTTATGATTTAAAGTATACAAGTAAAAAGTATTGATACAGAACAAATACACGAATTATATACCCTATTATATTATGTATTTTGCTTTTATTGTTTACCTGCCATTAGAGCAAGTGTTCTTGACGTTTTTCTTGACCTTGTGGAATTTTGCTGGCAGTGCCTGAGGGCCGACAGACTTGGTCGGAGACTGTTATATTAAAACATATTAAACACAAGGTGTATTGAATTCAAAATATTTTTTCGATAATTAATGCATCTTGTTTCACTGTAAAAAAACTGCCTTTATTTAATAAAATTCCCTATATAAAATTGTAATTTACTAGGTATAAAAATGGCATGATACGGTTATGAAGCGACATGATGTGACCGTGGAGCAGAAACAAGCGACACGCATGGAGGAAGCTGGTCGGAGGCAAAGTTGATGATAGAAATGACATTACATGACTTGAGATTGTGGTCCTATACAAAGATTGTCAAACTTATATGAACTAATTGATATTATTCAAATTGCGTGTTTCGATCGTTATCGTAGGAAGATAACTAAGTAGGTTGTTTACCTTCCTGTTTTGGTTGTTATATATTACTATTATCAAAAAAGACATAATTTCCTTGCATTTGATTTCGTCTAGTTTTTTTTTAAGATAACATTTGTTCCCTAGATGTGTATAAACTAGATTGATATTAGAGAAGTAATGCACATTAACAATTGCGTTATATAAGCTTTCTAAATACACGCAGTTTCCTGCATGTTGACGAAAGCTATTCGAAATTGGTTTGCATTTGACTGAAGCCGATTTTCTTGTGTCAATTGGCCCAACTCAATCCCAACACAATCCCCATCAGTGCGTCAACATCAATCATATGCAACACACGTCCAATGGTAATGACCCAGCTATGCTACTTACTGACAACAAACCAATGTATGTGAAACACTCTCTGTCGATTCCTTGGGGCGTCGTTTATCTTTTCTCAATTTAATTCATGTCACTGAAATACTTATGTTAACGGGGGAAAAAACATAGCTCTATTTGCATATTTATGCGCAGTTTAATATTGACACAAATATTGTTTTTCTGCTTCGACCATGCCTATATGGTACAATTATTAACAACGTTCAGCGGAAATGACGAACCTCAAATTATTATTTGGTTCAATTTATTGTAATATTTGAAATCTATAATATATATTCAACCTAAAAGCTGTCAATAGGTCAAACATGTAATATCAATTCTTAATGAACTCCTGTGAAATAGAACTGATAAAAAATAACTACATGCTTTGGTATTCAAAAATGTTCATTATCTGCACTTTAATTGTAAAACAATATTAAAACTTTTAATACAAAGATATTTCATAATTGAGAAAAAGGGTTATACACTTTATAACATAATGATCATCGTCATTTATTTTCTAAAAACTGATTTTTTAACTCTTAGTCCAATTATCGTGTCCGGATATTTAAATTCAAACCTGTTGCTTCAATCATCGTTTTAAACTTAAAACATCCATGAAAAATACCCCTTTTATTGAAATGGAATCAAATTATGGTAGTACGCTTATCTTATTTATTTAGCAATTGTGAAATGCCTTGAACACCATTAAGTAATTAAATGATGTTCACTATTAAATTTTTAATATGCATTTATTTACATTAGAAAAATATATAGCTTCATTAAAGAGCTACATAATGTATACAAGAAATTCCTGAAATACGGACATTGACTTTGATTAAGTTTCAGATGGCACACAATTAAAAGAGTATACAGATGATCGGCTGTGATTTTTACAGCTTGTGACTCGATAAAGTTGGTCCTGTACCAAGTTTATTTAAATCATGCCTCTGTGGTTGAAACTGGAAAACATCTTTTCCACTGACACAAAACAGGCACAGAAGTTTAAAATGTTGCAAATAATATAAAGTCGTATCGTGGACCACTGCTAAGTTTGCTCAACTAATGTCCCTATGGTAAAAACTGGTCACGCCCCAAAGGACATGTAAAAACTAATATGGTAAATACCAGTAAACTTTAAACATCGTATTCTCAGAAACCCGAACGATCAGAGGTTTGATTATTTGTTTGTGTTCTTCTTTTATGTTGCGTTAAAATCATGTACATGTTTTCAAAACTTACTATAGTCCGTGGTTGTATCATTTATATGAACTTATATAGTTATTATTTAAAAAAAACAACGTTTGTGCGACAGCATAAGGTAGTCCTCTAATAAGTTTGTTCAAAACATACCCCTGTGGTTAAAATCGATTCTATTCTCAGGTGAACGTGTTTTGTTATCATATGAATCAATTAAAAGGTTTTCTTGATTACAATAGATCAAGTAAAAAAAGACACAATAAACTATAACTATTTGACATTTAAACTTGTTAAACCCTCATCACATACAGCTTCAAGGCAGTAAACCGGTGTTAATTGAGAAAATGTGACCAGTTTATAGCGATTTATAATTTATCGCGGTCGTTGACACACTTTATGTTAACCTAGTTGCTGTAGATCAAAGTAACAGTATTACATTAAGTAAATATTTATCATGAGTGTGTATACATGTTTTATAAATTTAATATGTAGCAATACAACTTTTATCAAAATGTCTTTCAACTACTTTTCACTTATTTATTTTTCTAAATTAATAATTTTGGCCGTGCTAAAATGACCGCTGTCAAACGTGTTTTTTTTTCTTAAGTATTTCTGACCAGGGGCCATTTGACTTCTGGTTTAAATAATCTATTGAAATCAGTGGAGATACTTATCAATGCAAAGCTGAATTACATTCAACTGATAATGTCTGTTTGGAATATAAGAAAAAAAAGAAAACTTTGTTCAAAACCGAGTTGGTGCAAGCTTTAAGTATCATATTAAATGTTTTGTATGATAACTGTTTGTTCCAAAAGATTTTCATGAAACAATAGTTGATTATAACTCACTTTATTTCTGCCAATGAGTCGATTATATCCGCCCTTAAAGTGATATTATGGGCATCTAACAGTTTATTGGTGTCTTTCGCAACCGTTGTTACTTTTTGGTGTTTTCACGTCATATACACTTATATTTGTTAATGCAGCATCAACATATTAAAACAATATCCAGGAAAGAGAGAAATAATGCATTTGAATATCAACCGTACTTTCGTTTGACAACTGATCATGCATGTACAATGTGAACCTAAATTAAGTTTTAGTGCAGATTCGTTCATACTACACAAAGACACAATTTTGTTTTACGGATCATTTCGGCTTAGAGGACTGGGTGGGTCACGTAAGAATATCGAATATAAAATTTATTTTATAAACAGCTGGTAGCAAGATGAGTTGCAGATAATTGATCAGTAACCACATATTAACTAACTATTTTGACCTGTTACTTATGTTCAGCTCAATTCAACAGAGCAAAATGCTCATTATATCACTTTAAAGAAACAACATTGTCATTAACGCTTTTTGTGTTACCCCTTTCTAAAATGTATAACGATTCAGAGAGGATTAAACGTGATCGAATTATTCAAGAATATAAAAATCGCGGTTAAAATAATTGATACATAATGCTTTGAGGATGGTCTAAATGTTTCTTGGATTAAACGATTTACACAACAACCTTAATTAAAAAATAAGAAAATGATACATTATTTTTCTTAAAAGCTTTGGAACTTATTTCATTTGAAAACATCGCATTAAACCTGAAGATATAGACACACTTAAATACGATCAGTGTTCTTCAAGGATATATTGAAGGTAGGAATAGGGTCAACGCTCAAAATAACACCATAACTATCGGGAAAGAAATAATTTTGAATAACTCACCTACAAAGAAAAGATCAGGGTACATTTTGCTAGAACGAATGGCATATTAAAGGAGTCAATCATGTGGAACAAATATATGAATATAAAACGAGGACATTTTTTAGATTCGAGAAATAAAGTCATCCGCAGCTAGTAATGACTGTCTTGAAGCGTTCATTATTATTTTTACTAATGTGTATTTTACGTCTGATGTGGTACCATAACATTTTAATAAGTGAAATATATCAAGTTACATAAGTCGTATTAGCTTTCCTCAGATTTTATTGTGTAATGAACAATTGCAGTCTTAAACAAATTCATCAGTAAGTTATGATATTATACATGAATTCGTCTACTCAAATTATCCTAGTGATTTATTCATAGTAAATACCTTGAATTGTAATGTTTTCGGAAAATAGTACTAATATTGCATTTATATGTACCCTATTTTTTCCGTGATGATAAATTGTGTAACGCATTACCTCTTTCTAAATCAAGGGGCTGTACAGAACACAATCTTAACATGGTTTGGCTTGTAGATGACTCGAGTTTTTTCAAGCCTTGTTTTTATTATTCAAGACTCTCGGGTAGGTTGATTTACGAGTAAGTCTGTTTGGTCACATCGATAACAGATTGAAGGAAATTAAATTTACACTTTAAACTTCCGGATGCTTTAAATAATATTTTCAAGAGCCTTCATGTTGGTACAGGGATGTCGTGTTTTGTTTATTGTAAATTCTCGTTCGGATTTAACTTTTCTAGTTGGGTGTAGCTTTTAAAAAGACACATCAACATCTTCTTGTTGTTGGTCTTTTTTTTATTGAATTCAGGGTATTTTACTTCCATGTGGTTGTATTTGCTCTATTGTTTTTGAATGAAAAATAAATTCCCTTAATTGTTGTTTACCACATACATATCAAGTTAGAAAAATAGATTTAAAAATTGGTTTTGATACTGAATAGAAAAAAATTTATGCCATGACATTAATAGTGTCTGATCTGAATCAAAGATAAGCTTTGTTTACGGCAATCTGTCCTTGCCAACGAATAAGTATTTTGGTTGAATCATGATTGAGAGTGGACAGAAAAATCTTTGGATAACTAATGTTACAAGTTTCTCTGTAAGGATTGTAACTGTGAAGGTAAACCGAAGTCGATTTTGTCTTCCGACATAAAGGTAAAAAAGTAGAAATTATGGATTCCGTGGTAAGGTGTAATTAATTGCGAAAGTACATTTTTTCAAGCAGCGTTCGAAGAGATGGACAAACAATTTGATAAACATTAAAAGATTCACTCCAATGAATACTGTTTACTTTCCATCTTACGTACGAGGGTGTTAGGTAAAAAAGATTTTAGCAATAAATCTTGTTGTAAAGTTAAACTAGGTTTTTCTGTTAATCGAGGTTTGTCAACCGTTTATGAACATCTCGTTGTCCAAAATCAGTCCACAGAATGGCCCCGCCGACAGACTTATATCAAAATCATACAATAACCGCTTACATTTGAAAACAATTAATTATTTTTGTAGATACTAACTATTAGTTCAGTATTCTCTATGACAACATTGTGTGTCGCATTAATACCTCATGCTTGCCCATTTCATTCCATGGCCACAATGCAACCTGAAGGTGTATTTTGTTAGGTACATTTCTTCGTATTGCATTAACGTATATACATTCACTTGGCACTTCCTTCAAATCTGGCAAACTGCATATTATCCATGTTTGTCCATTACAAATTAAGACTCAATGTCTAAAGTAAATCAAAACGTAAAGAGCGCGAAAGTCTCTTTTACTTTCACTTCCGTTTTTTGACATTTGGGAACATCTTCAATATTGTTGAAATGGTATTGTATATGTTTTGTTGATGATATGTTTTTTTATTTCATAAATATATAATAAAATAACCAACAGCCAGGTGCACACATAAAACATGATAAATACAAAAGAACAAATTAATGGATTGATTTCTTCGTATTAACAAAACAAGTTATTATATCATTAAAAATACAAGATCATACGTATTTCATAACACAAATCTATACTTTATTACCGCTTACAGGATAACACATATAATCAGCAGTTTGTAGTAGATACATATGCCATATAATGAGGCAATTTAAATATCACGGATTATATCATTATTCTCTTGCAATAAAAAGTTTCCTGCATACAAAGTGTTAAGACATGCAATATTGAAACAAACCATCCAATCATTTTTGTAAATAAAAAAGTCTTTGTATTAAAGATTGTGCATGTAATAAATTCTAAGATTGTACAGTCTAAATTTAACCAAAGACCAATTACATCTATGCTTTAATATGAGCCTTATCTACTCAAATTTAATGGAGTATAATACACATTCTATACATAGATGGTGACGTCACTACGTTTTATTGTCACCTCTATACTAAGACGCATCACATTCCTCTAGTTTGGGGAATTATGCTTCCGCCAAAGTAGTTTTGCGTAGGAATGAACATGATAATAATGAAAGAAAAATAGTTTTTATCGTGTGTTTAAAACGGAATGTTGTTTAAAGAAATGTTATTTAATTATGTTTAAATGTGATTTTGAATCTCTATTAAGACTGATAGCGATTATCAGAAGCACGCTTATCTGACCTCCTTTCGCTTTCACTTTTCACTCGTAAAAGAAGTGCTACCCATAATTCCTTTCGCGTTAGTACACAGGTCAGTAAGACCGGTGTGTACACAATAGTATAATAAATACCAACATCATCACTGATTTTAAGTGTAACATTGGCACAAGGCTAGGGGACGTAACTAGCACGATCATTTTTATTTCATTTATAAATAAGTTATCCATTTACCTTTAATTCCCGATGATGTAGTGAAATGCCCTGAAACTGCTATTGAGCTACAGCGTCAATTAAATAGTGTGTTTTGGTATTTTTTCCGTGTAAGTGGTATGATAGTAAATGAGAAGAAAACCGACATCTAAATGGTATTCAGATATGGTGGCCCATTCTTATCATATAAAATTTGGTTTTATAAATGCAATCGTGTAAATGAAACATCAGCGTACAAGAACATGGGTTTACTGTTTACTATTGAGTTGGTCCAAGGCTAAAGTTTAGTTGGCAAATCAAGCTAAAATCTATAAATGATTTAAAAATTCAACACGGCTAAATTAGAACAATTGACAATAAATAGTATTTTAAACTTATGGGTTCAATGGTAAAGCCATTCCTTACATACGGTGATGAAATTTTGGGTCATACCTTTTCTTAAAATACAGACAAGGTCCAGGCTAAATTTTGAAATGTATTATTCTGAATAGGTCAACAATTGCATGGCTCTAGAGGAGGTTTGTAGATTATAATTATGTGTAGAATATCATCTCAAGGGTGTTATAAACTGGTGTAAACTTTTTAACATGCAATTGCAGAGATATCGCGAAACTGTTATACTATGTTGAAACGCCAGTTTGAAATCGTAAAGACAAAATGGGCTGCTTCTGTTAAAACTCTGTTATTTAATTATGGATTTGGTTATGTCTCGGTTTATCAGGATTTTATTTATGTTTAAAGATCGCCGTATTTGTTGTTACACGGTGACATTGGTCAGGGAGTTGACTGGACTCGTCTAGATGTTAAAAATATAGAATGTATAAAAATCATTTCTTGAAACAGATAAATATCTTTCGCTTAAAATATCATTGTACTATAAAAAATATTTGCAAAGTTCAGATGTTCCAAGCTCAAGATTCTTATTGCAACTGGACGTCGTCTTGGTATTTTGTCATTGTTATAAACTTTACGAAGAGTTTCATAGTCAACCTTTTTCTTGGTTTATTTGAAACAGAGCAGAAATCAATTTTATGATGAAAATAAAATATGATCTGACATTGAAGTAAATTGCATTATTCATATATATCTACATGCGAAAAGTATAAACATAAAACTATTCACAACCACGCATCCATAATCTGACATGTCTGTATATTGTATTCTGGTACAGTGGCCTTTAATTCCGATATTAATTGACTGTTCTTGTCTATTCGTTTAGTGACGGTAAAAAGCTCGAAAAAACTGTACGACTAGTTGACAGACCACAAAATGATCCTTTGATATTATGATCACTTGTAAGTCTAAAGTTGTCTTCACAACAAGATAACATGCATTGGTTCCGGATATTGGCAGTTGTCCTTCTATCTGGTGTCAATAATTGTGGGCTTGCCTTAGGGACAACCTTCTATCAGGAGATTGATCTGAAATGAATATGCATCCATGTGTTTCGAGGTAATTGTAAACTACGTACAATAACATGTCCTAACAGTAGCTACATACTTATATGTGCAACAACATTGGATTGCGGGGGTACCCAACTACTAGATAATCATTGGGGTTAATTGGTTTCACACTATGTGGGCGCTATTAAAAGATGTTGTCAGGGTAACCGAATACTTGATGGTCATCTCCATTTAAAGTAACAATATAGGTATTGTGTGCGTGCTATAAGATGTTCTTGTGGGGGGTCCCGACTACTTAATAGTCATGTCCGTATAGTGCTGTATATTTTAATAGACTTTGTCTATTTATTGACTTTATACTTAGCCGTCGCACTAACATGTGTTTGCGGGTGCACCGAACTACTAGATGATCATTTCCGTATTGTGACTATATACTTAACTGGATTACCATGTCTGTTTAGTGGCTACATACCTTACAAGCGAAATAACTTTGGATTGCAAGGATATCCAACTTCTAGATGAGTATGTCATTATATTGTCCTAGCGGGTACAATAACATGGGGTTGCGATCATTTTCAACCACTAAATGATCATTCCGTAATGTGGCTATACACTTAACAGGCGCAATACTATGTACTTGTTCGGGATCAGTGACCGTTTTACGATAAAACATGGGGCTATGCAGAGCTTCACAACTACTAGATGATCATATCCATAAACTGACTGTAATGACAATTAGCGGGCGCAATCACATGGGTTTGTGCAGGAGTTCACACATAAGGTCCAACTATTTGAAATAAATGGTCGTGTTGTAAAGGAAAGTGTTGAAATATTATTGGATTGGAAAACAGTTTAGTGTTGGTATCGGTAAATATATTCAGTAATAGTACTCGCAAAACAATGCGGTTTTCGGCGATACCAAAATTACCTTGTGAATTTAGAAAACGTTTTGACTCTACTATAATATATACATAAATGCATAGTAACACTTAGTGTCCTGCGACGGCTTTGGATTAAAAAGAAACTAAATGAAACATGAATATAACAGTAACATTTGCTTGTACGTTATATCAACAGGTTAACTTTCGTTTAAAACTATAAACTCAATGTATGCTATCAATGATGTTACACAGAAGGTAATACAACATTTGGTGTATTGTAGCCCACCGAATAAACAATACAATTGTAACGTGTGTGCTTCATATAAAATTTATGTTCTCGTTATATGAACATAACTTAAGTATTGCAAATAACGCAAAACAGCCATGTTATGTAATTTTCTTGATATATAGAAAGTATATAATGGTGTTGTGAACACGTACTTTAAAAGGTTCAATCTAGGATATTACTATATTTTGCATCAAAGCAAGGAGCACCCATCAAATATCGAATACCGATTTTGAGTGGTAATGTTAACACGATAAGCTATACAACATAGCTATATATATTGCATGATTATGCATGTGAACAAACACGATTACAGTATGATATAGTTGAAGTTCATTATGCAATCACATCATTTCTGCCACTAGTATCACATCACTCAGATTTCTTTTTTTATCAGGGTAGCCGCATTCTACACAAAGGTGACTATTGATGGTAAAACAACACAAAAACAATATAGAAATCTATTTGGGGCAATGTAAAAGTTTATATTGTATGTATTTAAGATTTTCGCCGTTTTCAAACGTACTTCAGACATATAACGACAATAAGTAAACCAAATCACTCTTGGTAAACCAGTCTCAAGTACAAATAATGATGCCAGTAACTTACAGCTGCCCTTATTGTATCACCAGTACATAAATAATGATCGTACAAGGGATTTCATGACTAATTACCACACAAGTAATGTTGCCTGGCCCATGTTGAAACACGCGATCATTATAATTGTAGTCCAACACTCTACTAACTGCGCTTGTTGTGCATCAATGATATACTAAACACTGTCACTTATATTTCTTTAATAAAGGTATAAATACTGCTTTGACCTTTTATTTGTGCTCGTGCGTAAACAATCGTGTATGGGTTACCTGTTCGATTTGTGCCGGACTCATCCTAGTATTGTCCTAATACCGAAAACGTAGCCTAAAATATTTGGTATTTATGCTACGTTTTTGACCAATGGAATATTAAAGGCCACACGTCTATATTATGTTAAAATAACTTCGATGAAATGTTTAAACGCGCCAGCAGTGGGTATAACCAGTTTCTAAATTGCAATTATTACCCCGGTTAGCTCCCTTATTGTTTCAATGTGAGTGCGTGCGTACCGAAACAGAGTTGAAAACAAAGTAAGATTTACAGAACGAACTGAAAGCGGTGTTTTTTGCTAATGTTCCTGTTAGATTTTTTGAACGTTTATTGTTTTTATGATTATGGAATGGTTCTGAAAAAAAACACTATAATAAATTCATATACAGATGTAATTGCACTATGAGAAAACCTGAGCATGCGAAGCACACGACATACGCGCTAAGATACGAAATATTATAAGCCGCCTACGTACTCTAAACGAATGATATTTTATTGTAAATGAAATAATTTGGATGAAAATGGGAGATTGGTAAGTATAATTAGCATACTGTTTACGTTTGAAAGTTAAATGTATATTTTAGACTTCAAAATATGTTTTTGAGAACAGTAATTTTTTGTCAATTATATACTGTTTTCATCCTACAATCACTTGTCCTTTTCATTCATTCACAACGTAACACAAATTCATAAGCGTATGATCAATGTACTACGGGGTTACACGTCAATCCATAACATATAATATGAAAAATATTGTTTTGTGATTATAAACACACAATACTTAATATTTGCTGACTGCATTTATGTTTTAAATGAATAGTACTATTTCGGGCCTTGAGAACTTACTTTTATCAAGCTATAATGATGCCTAATTAAAACTCAGTGTCTGGATAGCTTTGGATCTGGATTGTTGTTGGAATACACATGACCTAACAATTGAACAGAATTTATGCATTACCGGTTAGTTTTACACAAGAATTAATCAATTGGTTGAGTATAGTAATAATGTGTTTATAGATCCGGTAAACAATGTTTTGAAAAATCATCCATGCGCATAATATGCCGCACGTTGTAAATTAACAATGTAAACATTACCTTTTCAAGATGAAGGCCGATGAAAATTTTACTATTCTCCCCACATTCAGGCAATGCCTATTTGTGTACACGTAGCAGTAATCGAGCCGTCACAAGAACTTCATAGTTCTAGTGTTGTTTTTTTTATAAATAAATCGTTTAATGTGGATTGAAATAATATTTTGCTAGGTATGCTGTTTTTTTAATGTTATCCGCATGGTCTCATATAGAGACTGTTGGGTATTTGCTATGTCCGTGTAAGTAAGTGTTATTGCATCGAAAGGCCTAGTTGCCTTGATAGATTATTTAGGCGATGGTTGAATAGAGAGGATGTTTTGTTTGTATATCAAGTGGGGGAATACCCAATTTCACACTACTTTCGTTTCATTGTAGTGGATGTGTACTGACGTGTGTTTTTTTTCCGAGATTTTGCATATTGTGTTTATATTCTAGGCTATTGCCTACTTCATAATTGCATGACAATGAAGGTTAAAAAGTATATACATAGATAAAAGATAGAAAGCTCGCTCCCAGCGCATGGAGTTTGGTTGACTGTCACCATGGGTAGTGTCAACTGGATTTTGACAATTGGACAAATTTAAGGCAGAAGTGTGGTTCCTCCTCTGCAGCTTGCAATCTTGTTCAGACGTGTATCAACAAAGAACTTCTCAACCTCTTCACTGTCAGTGAATGAAATATACTAGGATTTTAGTATGTCCAGAAGGTCTTTCTCGTCCTCTTCTTTCTGTGAGCCATTTCTTGTTTCTGCTCTACCCCACTCTGTAATTTTGTCTTTATGAGATCATTCCAGTTGAGTTCAACATCTCGTTTTGCTTGGGTTGCTTAGTGTTTTTCACAGGAAGGATAAGGAGCATGGTACAAAGGATCTGCCCTGCGGGTTTTTCTACATTGTGGTTGACTATCACCATACCAGAAAAGTTGGGCTTCCTCCGAGTACTTCTTCCAGGTTTTCCCATACAGCACAATAAAATAACAATATCATTCAGAAATTTTAAGCGGTGGCAGATTGCGGATATTCGCTTACACTACTCCTTTGCCTATATAGCAAACAAACACAAACTCTGTTGATATGCCCTCAGATAGAACTATCGAGGATATATTGTTTTTGGCCTGTCTGTCTGTCTGTCTGTCTGTCTGTCATTGTATGTTTGTGGCTGTCCCAAAACTTTAACATTGCTCATAAAATGAAAACTATTGGGTACATGTTCTTTACACTTCACATGTGCATGCATCTTATTGAGATCTACAATCAAACATGGTTTGAATTCACTAGGTCAAAGGTCAAGGTCACAGTGCCCTTTACATTCAAAATATAACATTGTTTCTAAAATAGCTGCCGCGCGGCTTCAAAGCGCAGTAGGGGGCATTGTGTTTCACAAACACAGCTCTTGTTTGGTACTAGCCGCTGGGACTCGCATACCGGCTGAATAAAAATGTACGGACCACTAGACATAACATACTTGTCAAACAATACAATATTACATCAATTGTTATTAATGTTTACATATACAATTACAAGCCTAGACACTAAAACACCCTTAGCCTGTCATCTATCGAATTCGAAACATACCCATCCTTCGCGGATTCACTGGACAATCGTCCGTGACGCTTAAACAAACATTCAGGGATTCCCATGATAGCTGCCGCCGTGGCTCCTCCCGATCTCAATGATTGTAAACCATAACACTTTATATCATTCAATCAAAAAAAGTTCGTTAGCATCAATTATACAAGTGTATGATAAATGATTATCACCTTGCCTTATTTGAAAACCATATTTTGTTTTTGACAGTTGAGAGAAGACAAAACATTCTGAATCACTTGGTATCACAGCCCACAAAAATATATATTAAGATTAACTACTGGGCATAATGCAGTACCAGTTCTAGCTCATACCGATACGTTTTGGTATTGGATGACTGAATAAAAATACTTATATACATTGGGTAAATAATTATATCACATCTCTTTAAAATCAACATTTTCTTCTTAAAATTCCAGCAAAGGAAAGTAACAGTGCACACATTGTCCTTTGATTAAACACATTATTTTCTTTATACAAACAGTAAAAAACTTGTTTAAGTACAGATACAGAAATTGATTCTTTTTTTAAGGTTGTCTCAGTCTCCTCTTAGCGGCCTCTAAGATATTTTTAACTTAATTAGACTCAGTTGGTGAGTGTAAGTCCAACAAGTCATGATACCTACTATAAAAACATTCACAATATGACGTGGTGACTGAGCAGTTTGAATTAAAGATGTCGTATATAAAGCACCATGAAACGCATTGGCGGGCTAAGTATTCTCAATGGTTAAGTTATTATTCAAAGCCCAATCGCACCACCTTTTAAAGGCCTTGTGTATGCCTCTGATGTATTCACAGCTCTCGATTCTTTGAGTAACTCCAACAACAAGGAAACTCAATTCTACAAGACGTCAGGAAGCCCGTTGATATCATCTGCATGTCTTTGAAAAAAATACAGAGATGTAAACACACACATTAATGTTAATAAAAGGTTCAACATGAGTACACACATTTAAAAAAAAGAAAAATACATTTCAATTTATATTACTACCACGACAGTCAATACCGGCACGTCGTCCGTGCTTACACGCACATTCCCACAATTGGTATGTAACAAGCCACTGTGGCTTCTATTAGGGCAAGCGCCATAACCACTGAACGCCTCAGCGCACACTCATTCACGAGTAAAAATAACACTAGATGTAAACACATAAATTCATGTTAATAAAAATTAAACATGAGTACACACATTTAAAAAACAGACAAATACATTCCGATGTATACTACTACCACGACAGCCGATACCGGCACGTCTTACGGTGCTTACACGCACAATCCCACACCTGGTGTGTAACAGGCCACTGTGGCTTCTATAAAGGCAAGCGCCATAACCACTGAACACCTCAGCGCATACTCAGTCACGAGTAATCTCCCCCCATTGAATCTAGGGCTAAAAACCGAAGAAGTCATTTAGAAAAGCGCCTTATTCATGATATGGTGTTTATAATAACCGAAATTGACCTCCCTCGTTAATTTACACATTACGATTTGAGCCTTTAAAACTCAACGAAAAACACATTCATTCTAAGCCGCAGGTTTTCTGTACCAAATATGCCAACACTATTTCTGCATGGTGTATATGAATCTTTATTTGTAGGCAAAAAGATAAAATCTTAAACAAATGCAATACACTCGCAAGAATTATCATAAATAAGTGTCCAAACATTAGCCGATTTCCTTTGTGGCACTACCAAAACGCCTTTCGCTTTACAATACGCCTTTTTATGGAAAGGAAATATCGAAAATATTATTAATCAACAGAAATGTTGCACGTGTTGAGTATTCAGCTGATATGTTTCGTGTTGCAATTATAGATTATACATACATGTCAAACACTTTACGTTCAAATAAACAAGGTTTGATATTCTATGTTCCAATTTTCAACAATGTTAATTTTTTAAGGTGGAGACATCTCAAACGTTCATCTTGTGCATTGTCCAATTAAAACTGTTCAATGAATAACAATGTTAAAAATGTAAAACATACATATGCTTGTATTTTGATATCGAATACACAACGCACAAAACGTTGTCACAACTCTAACGCTTCTTTACAAAGGTGATTGTTAAAGTATACAAACTGGCAAAAATAACTTTAACGAACTTCCAATATCCACTGTGAGCATGATAACACGTCTAGATTGATCAACGCTTATCTTAACATCTTGCAATGTTACAAGTTTACATTTGCACAATTGTTAAGTCTGTAATCTATACGCGGTGGAAGCGACAAAATTATTTTTCGTCTTAGCCAGGAACCAATAGCACGCTTACAGACCGGGAACCATTGCAATATGACGTCACAAGAAAGTTTAATCCCGGATAAAATGTCTTGGTAACAAACTGATGACTTCCGGTAAAATGTAAACATGGTTTCTTCTGGTGCACAACGACATTCACTGAAACGGAGACAGTCTTTAAATTGGGTGACTGTAATCCAAACAGGAGACATACTCGTATAAGTATCCATCAGTACCCTGATTGGGAGACTTTCTACCATAAAGGTGATATTCACTTCATTCAGAGAAAAAAGAAAGTAGCTTGTAATTGTCCCCTGATCAAGGGACGGTCCCCTGATTTGTATGTTTGCTCTTGATTGAGAGACAGATGCCTGTAAAAAAACTAATTATCAAGCTTTTCTCCCAATTCAGTGACATAACAGAAAGCGGGAAATTGTTTTTGTTTTAATCGTGTTGGAAAAACAACAAAAATAATGTACTTTATTTGGTAGTAAATGTAGTTTTTTAATGAACCACATAACATGCATAGTAGTTTTTTACAAGAACAAGTTGTCTGTTTGAAGCACTGCATGTAGCTGTTGGGCAGTAAATGGTCCAAAAATTTTCTATTGAACTCCAACAAATATACACACCTGAGTTTTGAACCTCCTGCACTTACTGGTTCATCATTTTGAAATTTCCCAAAACAATGAGGCACGAGCTAAACTGTTACTTGCTATCCATGAAAATATCAGTCTAGGTGATGCTGAACTCTCGCATGCACACCAGGTGATTCTCTGACTTTGGTCTGTAGCGAAAGTGGTGGTATCTGAAATATCAAAAGTTTACAAAAGGGCTGCAAAAAAAATACATAATATGATAAATAATATGTTGCCTTTATTCTGTTATTGTTTACATGCTGTGCTTTATGAATTTCGTATATATATTTTTATGTATTTAAATGTACAAACCCATTTATAGTTGCGAAGAATACTTTTGGGAATTTTCCATCTACATCCCAAACTTTACTTCTTCTAAACTGTTTTACTCTGTTTAACTACATAATAGTATCTATTTCCACTCCTTTTTCTGTCAGGTCAGCAGATGGTTTCAAGTGATGAAGCACAATGAAGAAAGCATTCCAAATGAACATAAAACCTCTATATTTAGCTGCATTTTCATTTTGGTATATGTGTACATGTGTATTTGTAGAGTTGCTAAACAAGTATTAAGTTATGTGCCATGACCTACAAAGCATAATAATAATTTAAGGTTTGTTAAACAAAATTCTGATGTTAAAACGTTTACCACATCCAGTAGTATTGGCATCACCAGATATTTTAAATATGGTCCACTACCGGTGAAACTCCACCATTGTCAGTATTTTTTTATTTGTTGCCATAGCAACCATAATTCTTGACGTAGGAACAAAATTAATTGACGTACATAATCTCCAGTTATCACAGGATCCAGAAAAGTGTGACGGACTGACAGACGGGCTTACAGACAGACATACATAGCGCAAACATTAGGTCCCCTCCGGTTTCACCGGTAGAAAAAAATGTATTAAGGTTCTTTATTTCTTTTATTACAGCTGACATGGATGTTTCTGAGCAGAATTAACAGAAGGGGCAGTTTGAAAGAGTATGTGGTGCTGTGTGCCATAGTGAGAAAGACCACACTGATTAATGTATTCACTGGTAAAAATATCAAAAGGAAAAGGTACAAAAATCAAAAGAAAAACAGTAGATTGTTTGTTTTACCAACAACTAATTACTAAAAGAACGAAATATGTTTGTGAAAATTGTGTCAAAAAGGTAGAAGAATCGTTAAAAGTAACGGAAAAAAATATTATAAATTAGAAAAAACACAAAGTCAAAAGTGTAATGACATAAATGTTACTGGAATGCAAGATCATATACAGTCAAATGTAACAAATCTATACAAGGGCAATGCAAAGTGTAGCTTGGCAGACCTTATTTCCTATGATAAGGAGGCATTGCTTGGGGACAGACCGAAGTGTCTTGTAAATCTGCTAGGAAAACTTTGCGGACTTGACTCACTTTCAGCTTCATCTGTTGAAAACTTGCAAGTTGAAAATATGTAGAAATTGTATATATGTTTGTAGAAACAAAGATTTAGTTCTTACACTTTCATTTCAAGAAAACATGCTTGTTTACCTTTTGTCAAGAAACAAACAATTGATGGGGTATTATGCAAAACTTTGTCCTGCAGGTAGTGAAAACAAAAAAACTAGATGGATGACAAAACAGTCGGAAAACTCCCGTGAGTTTTCCAAATGGTCTTATTCGGTTGGTTGTGGACAATAAACAGGTTGTTGGTAAGACATACCGTTTAAAGTCTTAAAACAAAATTCCATCAGGTTTCGTCACAAGTCACCTTTATATTATTATAGATGAACATAAGTTCAAACGCTCCAAACAACTGGCTCTTTTCTAAGCCAACAGATGACCAAACTGAGGCATTTATGTTAATGAACTGTGTAAATGACATGCTTAGAGAATCAAGGAATACATTGATTAGTGACAGACTAAGGTCGGTGATTGAAGAAAAAATGAAGATCTTGTCAATACTTTTCTTTGCAAAAGTAATAAATACAATAGTGAACAAGTTTGTATTGAATGTGGCAGTGAAAATGAAAAGAGTAGTCGGAAATGCACAAATTGTGATGGTCTTTTGACTTCAGAATCATAAGACTTCTCACTGTTTCAAAATAATGTGTATCCATATAGACATTTCAAGAATGTTGAAGTCAACTCTAATTCCTATCTTGTAAAAACTGGAGAACCTGGCTTACTGAATCCTTCAAGTTTTCAGAACATATCTGAAATTCTGTATAACTTGGCAGAAAGAGCTGGAAATTCCAAGGAAAATAATAGACGCAAATGGCTCTTCCTAGAATGTGATGGGGGTATATATTCTATTGTAGAAAAACTGGTGTTTAATGTCTTTGTTTGTTCCATATGTAATGAATCGATTTATGGGGATAACTGATTTCAGGAGCACTGATGTAGCATCCTACATGATGTTGTTCCAGTGTATGAATTTGGATGGGTTCTACCTATACATGGTCTTCTTCGCCTAGAAATGAATGCATGCAAAGCCTTCTTCCAATTGAATTGGGATGTATTCATGAGTGAAGTTTGCATTCAATTTGGATTTAAAACTTCTAAAGCTCTGGATTGTGCTAAAAATGTACAGATCACTATAAAACATTCTGAATTATGGAAATTCTTTATATTGCATAAGTTGATGAGCAGTTAGTGCCATTTGTTCACTTGTGTACAGCAGATGGGATCAACCCAACATTAGAACAATATTGGATGTTGAGTCAGGATGTGAAAAATAAAAACGTGTATTGCCAACGAATGGCATCAACATTTCTGCATGGCATCATGGTGTTCAGAGTGGATTGTAGGTGTGGGAATCCTTCGCTAATGCTTGCAGGTCGTGAAAATTTTATTTTAATGCTGAAAATACCCTCGTTACCAAAAAATAATCGCTATGTATTCATACATCGAAGCAATGATGCCAAGAGGACTTACAGATTTATTAATGAATTCAATTACTTTATATAGAACATACAATATTGGACGCTACCAAGGTGGTGATGCATGTTAAGAAGAGATCAACAATGAAGCCAAATCGTGGATTTCACCGGTTGGTGTTCCAACTGAAAACGATTGGCTCAAAGCATTTAGGAATTTAGATTCTTTAAGTGAAATAAAGCAAAACTTGCTTAGTTCTTTTTCATGTTTGGCGCCTGAAAAAGAACAAGGTAGTTTTAAAATTAGTTTTTAGTTGCAGGAAGTTGTTCTTGTTAGAGCTTTATTTAGAAAATATTTCATCAAACCAATGGAAGATGTTCTACATTCCAATGTAAAAGGGGACAACAAACTGTCTGTCCATCTTGCCAACATTTATACAACTGAATCACAGGCTTTAAGCAGGCAGTACTATTCTAGTTTCTTATCTGGGCATCAGACAAAACTTCCGTTGATTTGTATAACAAAAGGGGAATCTGTTAATTCAGAAATGGTTGAAAACCACAGCAAAACTGAAATTCAGAAAAAATATATGTGTTACTGGATCGACTTCCTGACAAAGAAAGGCGTCTAATGAAAGAAGTGTTTTTAAAAACTGTTAAGGCCAAAAAAAAAACTTGACTACACAGCATTTTATTACACTTCAGCTAATGAGTGTGAATAGGTTTTATGTTATAATTTGTTGTTATTGTAGAAAAAAGACAACAATAAGTATGAGATCAAGTTTTTTATATAAATATAAACTACTATTAAATATAACAATTGCAGTGACAGGCAGTGACTTTGCTTTATTCAGTGGTGTTTACGGAAAGCCTTTTTCTCTAAACGAACTATATAAACAAACCATTTTATATTTACTTTTGCATAATCAATACAAAGTTTATGTATTAAAAGAGACATATATATATATATTATGTGTGTGTGTGTGTGTGTGTGTGTGTGTGTGTGTGTGTGTGTGTGTGTGTGTGTGTGTGTGTGTGTGTGTGTGTGTGTGTGTGTGTGTGTGTGTGTGTGTGTGTGTGTGTGTGTGTGTGTGTGTGTGTGTGTGTGTGTGTGTGTGTGTGTGTGTGTGTGTGTGTGTGTGTGTGTGTGTGTGTGTGTGTGTGTGTGTGTGTGTGTGTGTGTGTGTGTGTGTGTGTGTGTTTTGTTTTTCCATGTTACTTATATGATTAGTTTTAACATATTTATTTAAAACAATCCACATTTGTTTACATAGAATTCCAACAATGTTTGTAATAATACGTACATGTTCGAATGGGATAGGAACGAGAGACACGGTCTTATAGAGTTCTTCTCACTATGCAATAATAGTTTCATGTTGTCAAACGGACATAATTGGATGTAAACAATTTAAACAATAATAACATAATGGTAACAAGAAATATCTTTTAAAAAGATATACGGCGTTGATTGTGGTCGATGTTTATGAACGATCAAAAGTTATCTTTATGAGATAAAAAGTAGCGGATGCCTTTTTCTGCGCAGTTCTTAGCTACATCATAAGCAAATCAATTACGGGGTGTTGCGCCAGATTTCGTGGCTTATTTTGCTTTATGTGATATTATTACTCAGATATCTATATTTACAGAATAGAAAAACACAAGAAACATGAAAATAAACGATTGCATATAGGTCAGCCGGCAATACTCGAATCTTATTTAATTGCATAATTATAGTATAGTGAATTATTGTGCTCATGCTTAATAAACTGGTCTAAATGGATAAATATTTCTAATTATTTTTATCAAAATTGGTCCTTATCATGCAAATGTTAAAACCATATTAAAAATCGATGATTGACATACCACAATAATATCGCCGAATATCTTCATTTAGTATCTTTCTGATCAAAACAGACTTCAAGTGCACAAAGTTTACGAGACGGCGTTTATATAAAGATTTCTGCAACTGACCGCAAACTGACCTTGATACCTTGCGGATTGGAATGCAATGCATTACAGTCAGTACGTTATTGTCAGTAAGACCGGTGTACCACAATGATCGCAACACCTTCTGCGAACTCCGGTGATGAACTGTATATAAACTCTGACTTTCAAAAATGGCCGGGAGTTGACCCGAAACCTCGCGGGTTGAAATGAAATGCAAGTAAGTACTAAATATGACAACATAGCTACAAGTATAAACGCTTTTGCGCTGGTAATTCTCTGAAAATAAAAGGTGAACGCACAAACTGTATTTATGTCGAACATTGATTGTAAAACTGTTCTATCTATTGAGCCTTTTCATTAGAGATAAAATTGTTTCATGCAGTAAAACAGTGTTACAAAGACGCGGATATGTTTCCAATGTTATGGTGTTATACTCAAATCAGCCAATGGAATAAATGAAGTGTATTCATTCGTACCTAGCCGCGGGAAATTTTATTTGAGTGTTATTGGACACTTACAAAGGTCAAGTCAGGGTGAAAAGCTGGCTTATTCAGCTAACGCCGAAAAAAAAGAGAAACTCCGTGTATAGAGTCTCATGTGTGAAAACACAGAAAACGGATTGACATGTGAGCAATATAGGAAAGAGATTATCAGAGGTTTGGGAAGAAAAAGAGAGGTTGTTAAAGGCTTGTTGAGTGAAAGGGGAGAAAAAGGGATTTAGAGTCGTTCTGTAGCAAATTACGAATCAAATCGCTTACTCTTGGTAATAAATTTATGAACTGCATCAGCTATTTTAGTATTGATTAAGTAGTCACGAGTGGTGTCTCCATATAAAATAGTTTCAATGCAGGGAAAGGAAAACATGGATATTGAGTTTATAAGTTCACCGAGAATTTGTTCATAGCGAGTGCATTGAAGAAAATTATGTGACGTCGTTTCGTGAAGTCCGCATATACATAGCGGAGAGGAAATAATATTGCGTCTGAAGAGATGGTCATTTAAGGCGCTACATTTTGTTCTTAGGCGCGTGTGTAACATTTGAGGGCGTCTTTCGCCGTAGGAAAATAATGGATTTGGAATCGGTCAATCTGTGTTAATAAGCATTTTGAAGGAATATATCGATTCAGCGTTTTTTACGTCATCGGAGAGATTATTCCATTCAGATATAGTTGATGGTAAGAACGAATTTGAATACGGTGATGTTCGTGCTTGAATTGTTTGGAGATTAGACGCATTTCTTAATGCGTAATTGCTACGCGATCCAACTGTTGCGGGTAAAAGAGATTGTAAGTAGTTTGGTACATTGCTAGAGTGCATTTTATACATTAATATTAATTTATGTTTGCGTCCTCGTTGACTGATAGTTTCCCATCCTAGCTCATTATACAGATCCTCTAGTGAGACTAAGCGCTTGCATCCAGATGCTATTCGCGCTGCTTCGTTTTGGATTTTTTCAAGTTCATCTTTTTCATATTGCGTACAATTATCGAATACAGCATCTGAGTACTCCAGGATTGGTCTTTTAAACGAAACATATATTTTCTCGAGAGTCTTTCTATCAAGCATTATTTTTAATTTACGCATTAAATGAATTCGTGTCCATGCCTTTTCCTTTATGAAAGATATATGCGCATGCCAAGTGCAGTCATTTGATAAAAGATACCTAAATGTTTATGGACATCAACAGTGGGTATATTAACGTTCTGCATAGTTAACGGGGGATGGGATGGTTTATTTATTTTCCGGGATATAAGCATTGATTCGGATTTTGATGGGTTAAAACATACCAACCATTTGTCAGCCCAGCTAGATATTTTATCAATGTCTGACTGCAGTACGGCTGCAGTTTCGTTTAGCGAATTTACTACCATGAATAGGCTGGTATCATAAGCGAACAAATTAATGTGTGCTTGTATGTCGGCGATAATGTCATTAATATAAACTAGAAACATAAGTGGCCCTAGCATAGAGTCTTGAAGGACACCGGCGAGTATTTCGATAGGGTTTGAATGCGCTCCCGGTAATATTACTTTTTGTTTACGATCAGAGAAATAGTTAGACAGAAAAGATAATAGATTTCCTCGAATTCCTGCTTGTTGTAGTTTGAATAATACACCTTTATGCCATACTTTATCGAAAGCTTTACTAATATAAAAAAATACAACTCTGACCTCAAGGTCATTTTCTAAGGCTCTGCAAAACGTGTTATAAATATAAGTTAGCTGATTTTCAGTCGAGTCACCTGGCAAAAATCCAGATTGAGTTGGTGCAAAGAATGAGTTCGAACGAAGAAAGTTAAATATGTGTTTATGTAATATCCTCTCAAAGACCTTCTCGATAGTGTTAAGAAGTGATATTGGTCGATAATTAGACGTTCTTGAAAATCGGACACACATTTGCGATTTTCCAACAAGAAGGCATTTTGCAAGAAATAAGACAAGAGTTAAACAAATCACACAAAGGGTAACTTAATTGATGCATTGCCTCTTTGAGGATAAGCTTATCTATTTCATCAGGACCGGACGCTTTTCCTATCTTAAGACATTTAATTGAGTCAATGATCTCCTCCTGTGTTACATGGATAGACTGAAGACTGTTAACGTCTGTATGGTGGTAGTTGGAAGTTCGTGGTTGCTTTCATCAATTGAACACTGGCTAGCAAAGTACTGGTTTAGCATATCAGCTTTGCTAATGTCATCCACTACAAATGTATTAGTTTGGTCATCGTAACTGATATGATTAGATGACTATGAACTCTGATTATGCATGTTAATAATTGTTTGTGGTGTATTAAAGTTTCTTTAGTTTCAAATATTATGCCATGGCATTTTTTCTTGATTTTGGAAAAAGCCTGGCCTTCCATTTTGTGGAAAAAGTATCGACAAAACTGAAAAAGGGGAAGACATTTCCCGAAGTAAGCTTTACATTTGGGGAAAATTGCATCATTTTAAATAAATTTTCTTAGGGGAAGGGGCCTATATAAGGCCCTTGATAAAAAAAGAAACAAAGCCCTGTATACCCATATGGGTTTCTTTAGTATATCTAAATAAAAACTACATAAATAATTACATTACAATTTAATATGCATTCAAATATTACATGTTAAAGACAGTAGTAATTCAGTAAAAACTTCATAAAGAAGTGCAGCAGTATTCAAAAAGTTTAATCTGTCAATTTATGAATTTTCAAATCTAGCAATACCTACATATAAAAGCATCAATTAACACTTAACAAACTATACACTTAGAAAACTATCATCTTCAAAATGTGTTGTCTTTGGGGTTCACTTTACCAACAAACATATTAAATTGTTCTCAAACATGTACTAAATTTCACATGAAATCTTAATTTTATCTTGTATTCATTATTATGACTACAATATAATATATATATATATATATATATATATATATATATATATATATGCGTTATCTTCATTTTCAGATCTGTTGTTTAAGAAGTCACATGTTTGTATTTAAATATTTAAACGTGTTGAAGTCTACACATGTGTACTGTGGACATCGATCAAATTAAAATGAAAATATCTCTATATTCATAATTGATTTATTTGCATATCGATTTTGAAGTGTCGGAACATTACACACAACGTTTTACACTTTATTATTGTACAAAACATATACTTAAATGTTGTCTTTAAGCATTTTAAAAACGCTGTATTAAACAAATGAGCTGAATAGTCAACACGTGCAACATTTCTGGTGATGATTAGTATTAGCGTGCTTTCCGTTCCATACATTGTACTCAAAATGTGGGAATTATAGTAACAGGAGGAACGTACAGTCCAAACACATGCTCCAGTCAATCTAAATGCACCAATACCTGCAGATATTGGGCACCAAAATCTACTTAAGAATGTTAAAAGTTAGCATTATGCTCTGACGCAAAAACACCTACATCGAAATGTCCCCATTTGAGTTGCAACTTTTCAAATACATTCAAACCAATTCCCCAGTCATCCCTCTCCGTTTTCTTCTCTCTGAATCCATTCAACTTCTAAATGAATTAAAATTTTCGCAGTGAATTGCAATAGTTTATAGCTAAATCGGGGCCTAGTATCACGAACATACTTAAGTCGATATTTTGACTCACCTTTGAGATTTTGCTCAATTTTTGAGACGAGTGAAAACACCTTGCTCAAGTTGGTGATCACGAAATTTTTTTGAGTACTGAGTCGGACTCATCTTTGAGTTTGAGCAAAAATATTTGAGCAAGCGTTCAACCTGTCTTAATATATAAAGCAGTACTCAAACATGGCCGCTTTTGTTGAAAGCATTCAACGTTTACGAGGGCGTTGGCCGATTGAACGCGTTTTTGCGGACAGCAGCAACCCGTATGAAAAAGTAAGCGAAATATATCGATTTCACCCGGAAACTATTTACTTATTTCATTGTTGGATTGCTGATTTTTTTAATTGGACACACCGACTCGTCGTTCATTGCCGATGCAACCTTTGCCGTCAGTTTTGATAGTAAATAGGGCAAAGAAACCTTTTTTTACACCATTACAATTGTTAAATTTCATTAGTTTTAAAATGGCAAATACATATAATTCAACCCAAAAAAGTTAGAGTAGTTGCCCTTTGTTGACATAGGCACATGCCTTAACAACACATGCCTTAGTTTCAGCAAAACATTTTTACGATGAATGTTTTATCTGTTATAAATCAAATCTTACGATGATAATTAAGTTTTATTTAAAATTCTAGTGTTGCTTAATAAGTATTATGTTTACTCGTTCTATTATTTCCAACGCGTATTTATCGACGTAAATAAATGAAGACTGATTTACCCCACCCGTTAATGTTGAACTTGTCCATATAGACATGCATACCAAATATGAAGGTTACAATCATCTCATCTGTCTTCTTATTCCTATTGTATCCATTCATAATGATACCATCATGTTCATGAAAATGCATGACATCGACATACTGTTTGTGTTTTCTATAATACCTAATTATAGAGAGTGTAGAGTATATAAACATGGATATTATCGTCATATTAGAAGCTTGGTAAATGAACAATTACATATATTTGCTAAATATTATAATTCATGTACTGAAAGACATCCTTGATATGATGCTTTGTTAAATAATCAAGTCGTTAGTTATCCCCCGCCATAGGCGGATGGATATTGTTTTGCCGTTGTCCGTCATTCTGTCCGTCCGGCACTTTTGTGTCCGGAGCCATATCTTGGAAGTGCTTTGGCGGATTTCATTGAAACTTGGTATGAGTATATATATGAATAAGAGGATGATGCGTGCCAAATGGCATTGTACACCATCTGTAAAGAAAGGAGTTACGGCCCTTTGTTTCTTGAAAAAAATGCTTTTTAATATAAGCTTAGAGCTTTATCTCCATTAACACATGAGCCAGAGCCATAGTTGATCTCAATCATCTGCGGGTGCTTCACATTCAACAAAGAATAAAATAGGTGAGTGTTCTTCTGCAATAAACCATAGGCATCATGCATCAAAGTACAATTGTATGTTTGTGCAATCGTTATATTGAAGTCTACAAAAATTCTAAAATTTGATTAATTTGGTATTTATGTTGCATTTAGTAGCACAATAGGTTCACTGTGTTTACCAATACCTATGGCGTAACTCGAATGTTTGGCATACACATTAATTGCTTTTCATATTTATTCGATTAACTATCTTTTATCATGATGCGGAGGTAAAGAATTAATTAAAATGACTTGACTCTTGACATGACGGGACACAACAATACAAATATCAGGGTGCAGGATCACGTGACTTTAAAAGGATGTTAATAGCTGTAAAAGTGCTGCTTTTTTTCAAATAACTTTTAAAACAATTTTTCTGAGGAATTTCAATTAGTGCATAAAAAATAGTATTTATGCGGCTTCTGACTTATGGCAATGTGAAAAACATCAGAATTACTTCATTTCATAAGCCTGTCTTCTTGGCAACAAATTTATGTTAATAATATTCATATACACGGTTATGCTACACGCAACGTGAAATTTTGGTATCGATTTCAGACGTTGTCAATAATGTATTCTTTAATGTAAAGATAACGGCACAAACTGCAGGAAAAACTGTATTTAATGCACTGAACTAAAAATGTTTGCATGCATATTTCAATAACTTGAGATATTTGCAAAAATACAGTTCTTAACGGTATGTTTTAATTCTATCCAGCCCGTGTGTAAACCTATGTGAACCCCGTTGATCATGCACCTTGATATTGCCCTCATAAAATACGCAATAGTTTCTGGAGAGTGGTGAGTAATGCTTGAGCATTCAATTTAATAGTGCTGTCAAATTGTTACTTCGAGGACAACAGTCGACGCAGTATGCATACTTCATATATTTTGAAGTCTAAAACGCAACAAACAAAATTATGATGCAATACGCCGCATTATATATTTGTTTTAAAAACGTAGCATGATATATTTGTTTTAAAAACAATTAACTGCCGCTGAGCCGCATCTATAAATTCAACTTTTGAGCTCGATCGAATTTCGCAGTATCATCAGAAACACAATGATGCCAACATTTTTATGAGTTTTCAGAGTACAGACTGTTTTCGGTACAAAACAAGAACAATAGCAATTAAATTTGCATAGATATGCAGCATAACGTTTTAAGTACATGACTGTACTTCCAGGAAACAAATAATATCATCAGTTATACAAAGCGTAACGTTTTTATCGGGCCTTATAGCGTTTGTTAAAGTGTAATTATTATATACCAATGCCATGGATCAGTTACACCAAGCGAATCAACCGATGGCAATTCGATAAGTGTCCTATCTATGATAAGACATCATATTTTATTGTAATGTATTTCTTTTTAAATTATAAAAAAATACATAAAGAAACATATAAACAAATCAATAGACTTGCCATGTTCGGATAATTGCATCTTTTACAAGAAGCGTAATGCAATATCAGTCATATTTTGCGAACAAGAAAAAAAGATTATGTAAATTGTCAAGTTATTCATTTTATCACAATGACTTTAGTGATCCCATATTGTTTTAAGTTATAGACTAAACGTCAAATTAAGGTTACGTGTGTGTCTGTACAAAACATAAAGTACATGGCACAATATTGTAACGTTGAGTTATGCAAATAACACAGCTTCAATTTATTTTGTTTGATAGATGTTTTCACAGGTCTTCATTATTTATTTGCATCAACATTGTTTACAGCAATTTACAATTCTGTAATGGTCGACACCAACACGGAACAACCTGCAAAGTAATACGCTTATTTGATTTAGAACAGGAACGCTCACGTCATATTATGAATAAACATGAAATATTCCCACTGGATATAAACAACACTATTCAACAGCAATTGGTGACACGTCAATAAGCTCATTAAACGTTAATGCGAATCGTTATGCTAGCGCTGAGTCAGTATTGAACGAAGCATAGTTAAACAAACACGCTTAGACAACAACAGGAGAGCATAACGGTGGTAATATGATATTACATAATATATTGATTCCTTTTGCTTCAGATTGTCTTTAGTCCAAATTGTTTACGTCATATACCTATCCATTAGACTAGTTTGTCACAACCCACGTGCTCCCAGTGGATGTTAGCATTACAGCAAAGAATATTCTGATTGCGTTGAACAGAGATCAAGTGTATCAAACACTAGCCATAAAAAGTTCAATACTAAACTAGTACATAAACGTGGGGTTAATTTTCATATCGAAATGCCAATTGATATTGTTACATTGGAGACTATATATATTCATCCTATAGTAAGTGCATATTTCGGGTTTGCACATGGTTCCTTTTTATATCAGATAATTATACATGGATATAAAATGGACATTCGGAGATGTTGATGCATACTAGTAAAGCATTATAATAATGAATAATTTCACATTAATTATACATGTAGCCATTTGGATTACATGACACATTGCGTATCCAATGGCACTGTATAAACAACGATCACCATTGTTCGTGGTAGCTGGAATTACCAGGAGTCATTAAATACTTAAATGTTATAGGATAATAGTAGTTGTAGTAGTAGTAGTAGTAGTAGTAGTAGTAGTAGTAACAGCAGCAACAACAACAGCAGCAGTAGTAGTAGTAGTAGTAATAGTAGTACTAATAGAAGTATGTTAAGTTATATCAGAGCCTTGCCTGCTTTGACCAGCTATATATATGCGTACAGGATATTTACATATGTTACGCAAAATTTGATTGGCTAACTAACTCGGGATCTCGAGATAACGAAAATTTTCTCCTCTTTTATAGAAAAAAGAGGCGTGCTTTTTTCTATTTCGAGATCTCGAGATCCCGACTTAGCTAAATCGTGGCCACGAGATAGAAAAAAAGAGAAATGCAATTTAAAAAAAGAGGAGTGAATGTCACCTCTATGCCACCGTAGAAATGTGATTATTGTCGCATGTTTCATTTAATATTCTTGCTAATTAGGCAAAATAGGCTTAACTTGCTGCTAAATAGGCTACATAGTCTAAATTGGACGTATAGTTCAGCTTATTTCATATATTAATAATATAGGCTTAAAAGATTAAAATGGCTGCTAAATAGGAAAATATGAGCTTAAAAGGATGTATATTTCAAAGTACGCACTAAACTTCCTTAATAGGCTAAATAGGCTAACTTCACACACGTTGATAAAAACTGAGTTAAGTGATCTTGATATCGAAATATGCACAACAGGCATGGCATGACAAACGCTATCATTCCGAAGAACATGACTAAAATGTAACACAAAATATACTTAAATGTATCCTTAAGAAACATAGGCTACACACTAGCAAACCACACATGTCTTAATTACTTCTAACTCTTTCAGTCATATATTGTCATTACAGAATTGTACAGGCTCTTTTTTGGTTTCCGTACATTGTAAATTTTAGTTTAGAATGGAGCAGTGTTTGATTTAATTACAGTATTTTCAATGAACATGAGTTCGCTAACGTATCAAAATTTGACATTTCTTTAAGAATTTAATGCGTTGTGAACTGTTTATTTTCGTTCAGTTTTCACGTGGAATAATAATGAAATGCCGTCAAAACAGCTGTCAATGAACAGGTTTAAACAGGGACATGTATCGATTATTGTTAATGTTGTTCTTCGTTTCCCTTTTCGGTGTAATATATTTACGTAAACGTATTAACCACATAAATGCTTAAATAAATTCATATTTCCAATAGAATTTGAACAATCTTTTTTTAATGAAACTATTAAACTAAAAATGACAACAACACCGATTAAACTGAGAGGTGACAAATATGCAGACTTTTGTGTTCAGCAACTATATAATTTAAATTGATTTAAGTTGGTTTTAACTGGATCTATCCTCTACAAGTTTAAAGCAAGTCAATTGCTACAAATACATAAATTACTTATTACAAAAGACAGAACACTTTAAAAAGGATGACTATGTCTGAGCAGGTATTTATGTTTGCATTTTAAATAATGCATTAACTAATTATTTTTTGAAGCATTTCAACATTTTCATCTCTAGATGTTTATCACATGTTAAACACATTACATGATTTACTTGAAAAAAAAAGATTTCCACACACACTAGCTAATTACCTTCGCAAATTTGTCAGTATAGATTTCCATGTTTCAGCTCGCATCATATTGCCGTTTGAGCCTTTTAGCTGACCGTACAGCTCTTCCTTAATGGTTTATTATATTTTTCAAATAGACAGAGCCTTTCGCTTTCAGAAAAATTATCTGACCTAGGCATTTTCACTCTCGTAGACGAAAAGGAATCAAATTGCTGAAGGCACTGAATTTGTTCGCTGTTGTATAATCTTAGACGCAAATCAGTTTTCAAAATTATGTTATAGCTTTTTATATCGCAAGTTTGAAATGACCACAAATGTATAAAAAAAAAAATGTGTCTTAAAACACAGGTCGAGGTGTGTGTTTTTTTCAAATCATTGATACAGCTAATCAGTTTTGACATGCATTAAGCAGTCAATAGGTACAGATTTCAATGATAAACACTAGACTGGCCGACGTTGTCTTACAAGCTCTTTAATACACACTATGTACTGTACCAGTGAGAACAGCCAGATGCGGTGGTTAAAGCAGACGCTTTAGCATTCTTTAGCTCACGCTCACAAATAAAAATGACACTATTTTCCGTCAAAATGTTCTAAATCAATCTCATTTTGAAATACGGCGCTGACATCTTTAACAAAAAATAAATATTTGAGTTGAGTCGGAAAGTTAAGTCGGTGTCAACTGAGATAAGTTTTGAGTTTGTTCGTGAGATCCCCGTCATACTCAATTCTTAGGTGAGTGGGAACTCAAATATCATATTCTGAGTTGAGTTTAAAACATGAGAACGTTCGTGTTACTAGGCCCTTGTCAATCCTTTTTCAAAGAACCTGTTTTAACAACACTACAATCTCCCTGATTGTCTGTAAACCATTTAACGCGGTGGCATGCAAACACATCAATTAACTTCTTCACAACTCTATAAACTCCACAAAGTATCTGCCAAGCAGAAGACATTTAGTCTCCTCTGTCGACCACGTCCCATGCGCCACAACATTCATCGTCCCTACCTCATATCCGGCATAAGGCACAGCAGATGCATCACTGTATACTACTTGCCAGCGCCAGTAGTAACAAGTAATCTTTTGTTAAGCGAATTTAGCGTGTCTGTCCAAAATGCTTATTGTTCTAGACTACCGATTGACAATTTACGTTCGAATTCCCCTTGCGCTCTTTCGAAACATCGATACTAAAATATCTAGTCATTATTTGAGCTACAGGGTCCAATAAAATCTGGATGGCATTCATAGACTTGCTTTTCTTCTTTCAGTAATTCTTATTGAAAACTCTCTCATATTAATATTAACACCCAGCCCCTCCATTTCCTGTTCTGGTTCCCAGACACATTTATCTACATTAACGATAAACCCAGGAGAAGCAAATCTTGCTTTATGTCAGACGCAAGCTTGTTTGTCTCTTTATAATTATAATGTGTACCAAAACCATCATCCAAGATCATAACAACTATTTTACCTTCGCCCCCCTTCCCACTGCAAGAACCTTGGACCTGAAGTAACTAACTACACTATTATCATGTTCAGACGAAAACCCAAGGGAAGTTGTAACACGTAGCTCCGTAAATGTTGTCCATTTTGTAAAATGTAGCCAAAAATAATATGTATACCGTGCGTCTTCCCAAGGCTGAATAACAAAAACTGGCCACTGTTCAACCATGCACGAATATCCTCGTGCTTCGACAACGCCTCTGGCGTCAAATTTATACTGAAGGGAAAGTAATTTCGACTCAAACGTCGAAAATTATAAATATTGATTCGAACCAACGTTCCTGAGTCTAGTAAGTCGATAAATTTGGTGTGCTATGACACTTGCAAATAATCGCGTTTGTCAAAATGGACGTATACGTCTAGAAATCCTACTTTCGGTTTTAAAAGCGGTACCGTTTAAAAAATAATAAATAACTAGGCTATAGACTAAATTGTATCTATGCCAATTAGAATATATCTGGTTGTTGCAAGGCAGAAATCCGTCTTCTTTTCGCCTTAAAACGTAAAAATAATCGCGTTTGTCGAAATGATTTATCGGTATAGAAATCCTACTTTCGGTTTTAAACTTAAAACAAATTAATAAATTACTTGCTAACTAGGCTATAGACTTAATGAGGATTTTGCACAATTTCAAATTGCATATATATGTATTGATTAACATGTATTTCATTTCAAGGTGTGTGGCTTTAAGCATCAAGCGCGGAAGGACAAGCACGCACAAGATACATACGATCGGCATGATTTTTATTCAAAACACGAAATATATTTTGATATGAACATAATAGTTTAATATGCGCATTGAGTCATAATTATAGGTAAATCAAAAACTAGGAAATACTGCACTTTTATTACGAGATTTTCAATTACCCGGCGTAAAGCTTTTGCTTAATTGTGTTTGAAGAATATGTAGATTACTTAACACCGTTACTGCTATCAATTTTTGTCTATCTCAAGTATTGTCGATAATTGCTGATTATAATTTAATTTACGTTGACCGTCCTTAAAAAAACCTAAGAACTTAGAAATATTTGCAACGAACAAGTGATATGAACTTGATATGAACGGCACACCAAATATGTTATGACAATTTTAATATTGTCCTCAAAATATTACACACTTAACTATTACGGTAGTTTTGTTATTGTTGCTGTTGTTGCTGCTGATGTCGCTGTTGATGTTTGTACATGGAACAGATATTCAGCATTTACCTGTTAAATCCCTATTAACAAAATTCACACATTCGCGATGCATTGAAAACAGTATTTCAACAACGATAACTGTGTTTATCTTAACCAATTTATGCATAGCGTCTAGAAAAAAGGCATTTTCAAACAGCGTAGACCGAGATGAGACGAAGCATGATGCGGGTCTGCGCTGTTTGCTTAAAGAAATTTCTGAAAGAAATATTATAAAAATAGAAATAAATATACCAGACAATCCCTAATTTTGGAAATCAATTGATCCAATTTAGAAGGATGGGAGAGTCCAATCGGCATAAATGGGTTAAATGCTCGACTGGATTACCAACATGGCTAACTTTTGACTTCTAATCGGAGATATACTTGAATGTCGCTATTCATATTTTCAGACAGTGGGTGACATAAAGGTAATGTTATCCCCCGTAGCAAAGTTTACCAGGCTCAAACGGGTTAAATCAGAATAAACCTAGTCAAGGTACGTTTGACTTTAACAATGCGGAGTTTCAAAACTTCCGCATAGAAAATCGCAAATCATTTGACTGCATATCGATCGACGAATTAACACGTTTGTCGAAATGTGGACTTCTTGCATGTTTGTGACTTTTTTTTTCTTTTTGTGAAGTCGATGTTTCGGGTAAGTACGTTTTGTTATTTATTTTTTAAATCATTCATGTTATGTTTAAGTTGGTATCCCGAAAGACCTTAAGTACAACCTGTGGTCATTTCAATATAGAATAAATAATACGCTCGCGAAATAATTAGTACTTGATATATTTGTAAGTTGTCACTTTGTTGTTTCAATGTTGGTGTTAATACAGCTATGTTTAATTAGCTAATACAAAAACGACTTATTCATTATACAGTCATCCAGATTTAGAGATGCCATGCTTAAAACAATATAAATTAAATAAATTAAGATATTGTAAAGTACATCGTTCTTGAATGCGGTACTAGAATCCGTGGAGAAACTTGCATGCTAATTTATAATGTGAAAATAATTTAACTGACAAACCAAGGACAATAAATCATATTTGCATAATTCAGTTTTATAGAGCCTCCACAGAACAGTCTGAAATATAGACCAATCAGAAACAGCTTTATATGTAGATTAACATTTTATCAAGAATATAGTAATACAACACTGGATATTAACAACTCAATGAGGTTGATGGATGTTTCTGTCTATAGATGTTTTTGAACTCATAACGTTAATGAATATAAGTAACTGTTGTTGTTTTTTAAATTTATGCTTATAAATGAATGCACTTTTTAAAAATTCATTTCTCATAAAATAAATGAATTTATTTAATTACGACCTGCAAGTGCATGGAACAAATGTTTATAATAATGGTAAAGTTCATTAACTAAACAGTTACTGAATGTGTTAGGTTATATGGGCAAGAGTAAACATTCATGTAAAGTTTATTAAATACACCAAGACTTGTATTAACCTTTTGTGGTTTCATTTGGAGGTCATTAGCTGTTCATTAAATAAAACAATGGTTCATGAAAAATTCTTGTACTCATTAACTCTTTTTTTTTGCCTTGACTTTGAACAGCGTAGGCTGTCTGTGTTTCAAATGACGGTTAACTGAGTTGTTTTTTGTTGGTAATTCATCTTTACAGCATTGTAAAGTTTGCTGTATGTCACGAAAATAGTTAGGTTCGCCTGTACAGGTTCAGATTTGTATGAATAATCTGACATTTGATTAAGTGCATTCTGATCTGAATATGTCTTTCAGTAATGGATAACTTTGTGAATCAAGTAAGTTTAATTTAATATTAATAATGTTAATTTATGCAGTTAAGCTGACAATAATGAAACATAGTATGCAGTAAACATTGCAATAAGTAAGTGAAAAGTATTTGTGAAATTTATGTTAATTTCCATAATTGGAATGCATTTTTTCCCTGTATTCATCATTTCACCGATCTTTAACCGGCTATATGACAAACTAAATTGTCTCACGGCATATCTTTTTCAGTTCTGCAGAAATAATATACTCTGAAGTCAAATAGTCACGTTGTAAATTAATACCACAATTTGAGATCAGTCTTTTCAATGTGTAATCAAAGCTTACTATCAATTTCATGTGTTTTTCATTAAAGACACATTTTAATGTCTGCTTGTTGTAAAACCATCTGTTCCGTATTATAATATTCGTAACTTTAAAAGAGGCATATCGCCTGTATATCAATTACCTTTAAAACACATATGAAAACAAACCCTAAAGTCTTTGTTCGTATACTAATTAAACAAGCTACAATATCATGTTTAATCACGGTTAATCTCCCCAACTCAGTATCTTTACAGTGTAGTAGATTAGAACCTCTGGGACAGTAATGTAACAGATGTAACAGAGAATGAAAGAAATCTCTTGGTACGATAGTATTCCCGCAAAAATGGCGCGAGTCCAGAGTCTGTAGTATTATAGTAATATTATAGTAATATAACACGTCAATTTGATTGACTTAAAATTTGACAAATATGTAATCCTCAGCAAGTGATTGACTATATAATCACACATATTTGTTTAAATGCATGTTCAAATAGATATAGACTAAAAGGTGAATATTATAAAAATATGTAGCCATATGCGGCTGATCAACAAAGCTTGCCCAGTGCCAAAATGTTTAGAGCTCATTATGATAAACTTCGTTTTATAATATAATGCTCACCTTACATTCTATTTATTACATTGTGGTACTCTTATTAATCGTGAATACAACATTATACACACATAGATATATCAAACAGGGCAAACAGTACATTGGAATCCCATTTCAGCACTGCCATTTTAGTATTATACTTTTTGTATGAAGTAATATTTATTAAAGTACATCTCACACAAAAAGGCCAATCCAATAAAGCTAATATTTATATATTTTTTAAGTTATCCGTTTAATTTGGCATAGTTAATTGGATATTCTACTGGTTTATCGCTGGAATGTCATTTCCTTTGACCATATCATTTAACCATACAATTGATGAGTGTTTTTTCGTCTTTAGCAGTTATGATAAATACATATATTTTTAGTGAAACACAACTTAATAGTTTAATGAGGAAGAACCACATTTAAGCACTTCAGACGTAGGTAGCAGATTGCCATCAAAATTGGTCGGTTAATACCAATGGTTGATCAAAAGACTGGTTTGTTAAGCTTAATTAAGATCGGTTTGGAATTTGGATTTTTATGCCCCCGGTAGGGTGGCATATAGCAGTTGAACTGTCCGTCAGTCAGTATGTCAGTCCGTCCGTCCGTCCGAAAAAAAAACTTTAACATTGGCCATTACTTTTGCAATATTGAAGATAGCAACTTGATATTTGGCATGCATGTGTATCTCATGAAGCTGCACATTTTGAGTGGTGGAAGTTCAAGGTCAAGGTCATCCGTCAATGTCAATTTTTTTTTATTTCAAAGCGGCGCAGTAGAGGGCATTGTGTTTCTGACGAACACAACTCTTGTTTATTATATTTTATTCCTTTATTCTGTCATTATTTTATATATCAGAAAAATCCGGCATATCAGTGTATTTAATATAGAGTTATATTTTATCAACAGTTTCAAATTAATTTTAACAAGTATGCAGCTACGTACACTGTTGAACATGGTCGTATCAAAAAGTATTTATTTAAGTGTATCATTTTGACCGATTAAATTATGTATGCAAATAAATACAACATTTTATTGCTCATTTAAACAGTGTTTCACAAATACCTTAATTATTCAGTTTAAATAAAATATATGCGTATAACTTCAGACTTAAACACAGTGGTTCTAATTATAATCGGTACGCCAGAAAAACTTATATGCAGGGGTATGATACAGAGGAATATTAAGAGGTGTAATTGATTGTTATTTGAATTCTAAAATTTAAACACTAGTATGTTTCATTTTTATAAGATTTCTAAATGAAAACCATTATGAAATTCATTTTGCAGTGCATAATATTGTGAACAAGTGAAGATAATATGTTGCCTGCACCCCATGTCACAGAGGTGAAGATCAGTCAAATGGTTTAAGGGACTGACTGTTTTCAGTTTCGGGTATATGTTGACGTGTGTCAATAAATGCCTTAAATTGCTATGTTTTAACCATGAAACTGTAGAGCTCAATTTATAATTGAATAATATAATTAAAGAAAGAAAATAGTTTTTCCCTAGCGGGGCTCGAACCTGCCTTGTCCTTTGCATTTTAACACCTTAACCACTAGACCATCCTGACTGGTATATCCGTATAACCATTTTATAAACACACTAGTATGTGAAGTTGGAATATGAAATCAATTTTGTTATAAACTGTGTATTTTAACTACTCATAATATGCAGATTTAGCTAATGTATTGACTGATGTTGACAAATTAGAAGTAAAACACTTGCATATATAAATGCATTATATTAATTGATTTGACCTCAAAACTGGATGTTTAATAGTATTTTATATTACCTTAACACAATGAAATTGTGTTCAGGCGTGCATCAACAAAGTTTAGAAATGCAGTAAAAAACGCAAAAGTACCATCCTGGTTAATAACAAAGTAATGGAAAAGTGCTTATTATACTCAATGTATAGACATAATATTACATAAATACGTCAGGAACATGAACTGAACAGGTCTGGATGTGACAATTACCAAATTGATGTCTATTGCAAGTTTGATTTCTTATTTCAAATTAACATAAAATAGCTTTTATACTTGATATCCAGGTAGTGATCAACAATATGTAAAATACATTGTACATAACAGAATTATTCCAAATAATATACATGTAAATAGAACACGCAATCAGTTACAGTTACTATCCGGATCAGATTTTTAAATATTAGATACACGTTGTGAATGGAATTAAAAATATCTATTAATGACATTTTAAACAATGATATGTTCCAATACAAGCACTGTATACTGTTTAGCTTCTTTGAAATACGATCTCACATCAAAGCTATTGTGTTTGACACAACGCTGATCATTCGCCTTTATGGACAGTGAAACTGCGTACGTCCATTTTTAAAAGTTTACACTGGTCTGTACAGGTCTTGTATATTTGGCTCTTTTCTTTTATGGATGCTACATGCGAATGGAGGTAACGGTAGAAGGTCGATGACCTAACCGGATCAGAGCGGTATCCAGAACATGTCGTCAACTTCAAGCTAGTAGAAATTCGACCTAATCCGACGGTACGAGATCAATGACCTAACCGTATCAAGATAAGGTGTGGTATCCAGAACATGTCGTCAACTACAAGCTAGTAGAAATTCGACCTAATCCGACGGTACGAGATCAATGACCTAACCGTATCAGGATAAGGTGTGGCATCTAGAACATGTCGTCAACTACAAGCAAGTATACATGCGACCAATTCCGACGGTACGAGATCAATGACCTAACCGTATCAAGATGTGGTGTGGTATCCAAAACATGTCGTCAACTACAGGCTAGTTTAAATGCGACCTAATCCGACGGTACGAGATCAATGACCTAACCGTATCAAGATGTCGTGTGGTATCTAGAACATTCCGTCAACTACAAGCTAGTATAAATGCGAACTAATCCGACGGTACGAGATCAATGAACTTAACTATCAAGATGTCGTGTGGTATCTAGAACATGTCGTCAACCACAAGCTAGTATAAATGCGAATTTATCCTGCTGTACGAGATCAATGACCTAACCGTATCAAGATATGGTGTGGTATCCAGAACATGTCGTCAACTACAAGCTAGTATAAATGCGACCTAATCCGACGGTACGAGATCAATGACCTAACCGTATCAAGATGTGGTGTTGCATCCGGAACATGTCGTCAACTACAAGCTAGTATAAATGGTACCAAATCCGTGTGAAGAATAATTATAACTATGCACTCAACCGTACGGAATTTGGCTTTATTGTTTGTGTCAACGAATTTAAAAAAATGTATAAATGAAGTCGCATAAAGTGTCATTTCCATATCACGTAAACTCGTTTTCCAAATTAATGAATATCCATAAATGGCAAATATACACGAGTATATTCACCTGGGATGGCTGAATTCAAATATAGCGTACATATTTGATTTGGTTGTTTAATGATCTCTTGCTTTGTTATAAAACACCGATTTTGTAACCGATTGTAAAGACTGCAGCCTTCAAACAATGTTGCAGTGAAACATGATAGCTTGTCAGACCATTAACGAAGCTAGCATGATTTGTTCCTACTCAATTTTGTATTAATCATGAAGGTCTCACAGATATTGCATTATGTTCATTTGATCTGTCATGAGCCTCGCACGATTATTCCTCCTGTTTTCAGATCATTCACAAAGCACACACAATTATTCCCCTTGTTTATCTGATAACTGATAGAGCTCAAACGTTACATCCCAGTTTTTCAAAGCATCCATGAAGCTCGCAGGATAATTGTGTGTCTGATTAAACATGAAAATTTATGTTATTATTCTCTGCTTGATGTCCTTTTTGATGGGCACGAGCGTGACGCAATTCGGAAACTTATATCGCTTTTGAGATGTCCATTGCTCAGTCATCTCTTCTGTTAAATTACATTGAATATCATACAGAAGGAATGATTTCAGACGACGGAAGTAGGCAGAACTTCGAATAATGCTTGTCACAAGTGGGCTTTAATCTCATTTTTAATATACTGCTTTTTTATTATTTATGTATCCATTGTTTCATTAAGTATAAAATACAAACACACAATGTCAACATTACTTCATAAGTTAAATAAATTGAAAACATTATTCATGATATGTTTCTTGATATTGTGAAAACATCTTAATGTAACATTACTAGTCCAAATCAACGAGCATTTCGTACAGTATTTCGTAAAATAAAGCTAAACAATTAAAAATAATTGTTCCTCATGGCCATTGTCGAAATTTCAACGCCAGATGTGGTCTGGTAAAATAGATGTTTGTGGATACAAAATGCTCGTTTTTATTATGGTTTTAACATGGTACCATTTTAGTGTTTGTGTGTCGTATCAATAGATATATTCGCAGGAAATTAACATGGAATTTATTGTGGTCACAAAGAAATAAAAATGTGCATTTTGTATCTACAAAAATCTAAGTAATCATACCACATCTAGCGTTGATATTGTGGCCATTGCTATAAGGAATATTGATTGCTAAGGTGTTAACTTTATTTTACGAAATAATTTAAGAATTTTTCGTTGATTTTGAGCGTTATAAAGACTTTAATTGAGTTAAAACAATACCATGCTCACTTTTGAAAGAGGATCCGTAATTGCTAAATTTTATCGTTCGAGATGATTCGAAAGTGTCGATACATTACTGACATTCAATGCTGTAAAAAAAAACAGACTGATGAACTATAAGAGAAACTATACAGCTGCCTTAAAGTGATATTATGGGCATCTAACAGTTTATAGGTGTCTTTCGCAACCGTTGTTTATTTTTGTTGTTTTCACTGCATATACACTTATATTTGTTAATGCAGCATCAACATACTAAAACAATATCCCGGAAAGAGAAAAATAATGCATTTGAATATCAACCGTACTTTCGTTTGACAACTGATCATGCATGTACGATGTGAAACTAAATTTAGTTTTAGTGCAGATTCGTTCATACGACACAAAGACACAATTTTGTTTTACGGATCATTGCGGCTTAGAGGACTGGGTGAGTCACGTAAGAATATCGAATATAAAATATATTTTTATAAACAACTGGAAGCAAGATGAGTTGCAGATAATTGGTCAGTATCCACATTTTAACTTACTCTTTTGACCTGTTAATTCTTTTCAGCTCAATCCATCAGTGAAAAATGCCCACAATATCACTTTAATTATACAACCATTCTAACTACGGTGACATGTGTATAAATAAGAATGTAAGAATATACTTGATGTGAGTTGGTGTTTCATTGTAGAATCAACGTCAAGTTATTGTGTTACTGATTTTTTTCAATAAGGAAAAGGAGTTTGCCGTCGCCAGTGATCTCACATATATTTCCTTTATTACACAACAATGCATGAAAAATCAACTAAATAAAGAAAAATAGCAAGTATATTAAAGTCCTGATTATAATAACAACAAAACGTATCTGATTTTTTGTACAGTTGTTTACCTTGCCTTTCAGCTTCTCGGACCATTTTCCACCGATGAAAACAGTAGTGCGAGAGCCAGCTTTGCCCACCACTTGTTGACAAAATCGACTTTCACAGCTCACTCATCACTCATTTTGTACGTACCGCCACGTGCAAGGAGTAAGTACACGACCGTTGTATATAACCCATTTATGCCTTGTGGACTCTCCCATCCTTCTAAATTGGATCTATTTTTTTCCAAAATTAGGGATTTCTAGTATTTCTATTTCTATATTTAGAATACTTCTTACAAAAATTCCTTTAAGCAAACAGCGCAGACCCTGATGAGACGCCGCATCATGCGGCGTATCATCTGGGTCTTCGCTGTTTGCCAAGGCCTTTGTTCTAGACGCTAGGCATAAATGGGTTTAATACTTTTTTTAACTCTTCTACAATGATAACACCTCAAAATGCGTTGTGTACTATGATCTATTGATTTACAAAGCGGTCATGGTATGGATATGATAAATATCAATGCATCTATTAAATTAGCTTTAAAGTAAATCGCTCTTCTATGAGGATCGCGTGACATGATAATATTTTGTTCAGATTTATCGCATAGGAAATGGCTTATCGTTGTCCGCGGTAGGTGTAATATTTTATGCGTTAGCTTTGTATGCATTTCGTTTGTTAAGCTTGTTCAAAAAAAAGTTGCACTTGTGGAGCCGTATTCTTTTTGAAATTGTATTAAACGTTTATTTATCCTATGAATTTGATTACGATGTGTCGAACTTTAATTTAGAAGGCTAAATTGATATTTTTGCCATAAGTTCGTTATTTTACGTGATAGTATCGTAAAATATGTATAAGGACATTAGCATGTGCGACATTTGAAATATAATTAAATCAATTAAAATGCGGGTGAAAGTTTACATTAACCGGTTCATTTAAGCAATTTATGCAATGTTGTTTTTTTAAGTATACTTGGATTTTATCCGGTGACAATTGGTTAAGAGTAGAAATTAATAACGATTGATGTTTGTACTGCATTCTCTCTATGCACGAATCTTTCTAAAACACCGGACTCAGCTCATTTGTCATGTAAATAAATCCTTAAATATAATGAACATACTTATTGAAACAAATGTCAATGATCAACCAATCAAGGATCACAGTTTCGAAAGCAATCATTAGCTTGCCGTTGGACTACGTAACTGTATATCATTGGTGCTCGTTCACTACTCACTTTTCCATGTCAAACACATTACGAAAATTCCAAATAAAGGTACGGAATACCGTTAGTACCATCGTGGTTGTACATTAAAATTCAGAGGGCTACAATGCGATAGTACGAAGGCGACAATGCGATAGTACGATGGCGACAATGCGATAGTACGATGGCGACAATCGTATCATCGCATTGTCGCCATCGTACTATCGCGTTATCGTATTGTCGTCATCGTATTATCGCGTTGTCGCCATCGTGCTTTCGCACGGTCTCAATTGTATTGTCGCACTGTCGCATTGTCCTCATCGTATTGTCGCATTGTCGTCTATCGCCTTCCGGTACACATGCGCACATCGTATTTTTTCCTAGATGGAGTCACTTTTAAAACTACTTTACATTTAGGCATACCTTACATCAATACCCATTCTATTACTTAATACGAAGTTGATTTAGTTATAACTGTAACCTCTTTCAAAGTACATCTTTATAAAGTCATCTATTTTGATTCTGCAATAAGGATGGTTTGTGTACCGCAAGGCGATAGTCGACAATGCGATAGTACGATGGCGACAATGCGATAGTGCGATAATACGATGACGAAAGTGAGACAATTTGAGGGCGACAGTTCGATAGTACGATGGCAAAAATGCGAAAATTCGAAAGCACGATGACGACAGTGCGACAATGCGATGGCGACAGTGCGATAGTACGATGGCGACAATGCGATAATACGATGACGACAGTACGATGGCTATCGGATTGTCGCCATCGTACTTTCGCGTTGTTGCATTGTCGCCATCGTATTATCGCACTGTCAGCATCACTTTTTCTGTGAGTTCTTGAGTTTGTCGAACGCATCATTAAAGCCACACCTTATAAATGTTAATTCACATACAAATACTTATTATTTTACCATGCAATCTACTGTTTAAACGAAGTGTTGTTGTTTCGATTCATTTTAAATAATGAAAAAGGCATACTCAATTTTGTAATTGTTAAATGGTTAGAAAGTGCATTATCGTGCTATCTGGTTCTTGTTCTGAAACAGCCAGTTGCAACTTTGTATTTCTCTATGCCGCAACCTCTGCTGACTATGATGTATCGCTAAAATGGGTTCATTGTTTAAACAGGCAAAAGGATCGTACTACGAAGCATATATTAAAGTTCATGAAATGCGCACATTTCAAGGAGAACAATTACCGTTAAAATATTTAATCTCAGTATTATATTATCAACAGTCAGGATCAATTTTAAAGTGATACTATTGAACGTCGCTGTCTTTCTCAAACCTCGTAGCTCCAAAATTTTCATTTTTTTCGTCTTTTCCGAATAAATGAAGTCTGGCGCGTGTTTTGGGCTATATCTCGCAGCTCTTCGCCAATCAGAGCCCTTGAAAAAGCCACATTACGAGATGTTGTAGCCTGATTGTTGGCTTTTTTGTCGGGCGAAAAGTCGTAGTGATTATTGCTATGTCATTTCACCTATAGGTACGTCATTTCGTTTGGACAAATTTGACAAAAACGTTTTTTTTTTATATTTGCAGCTACGAGGTCTCCTATAAGGATGAATTGTCGTACCTCATAAAAATGCCAAAAACTGTGGTGACGAAATATTTTAGCTACCATTTCGTAATATCAGTATGACTTATCAGTATGACTTACGCGTCTACTGCTTATACCGTATTTTGCAGCTTCATGTGTTTGATATTTTTACAGAATTTCACTTTCTAAAATCGTTATAAAAATGTGACGTTTTTTTCTCTCTCCTGAAAAGTTGAGGACGACAGCGACGTTATGAAGAACAGTGTATTTTGTATCTCATTATTTTATTAAAAACTGTCATTATCGATGTTAAAGGAACATATCATATGTTATGAAGTAGTAAAATCTATGTCACCTATTACCATAACCGATGTTTTACAATTATTATCAGCCATGTCATTACAATTGTGTAGTATGCATTTGGCTAAAAAGCAATTGTATGCGTAAGAGCTAATAATTTGTTGTTATGAACCCTCAATAACCAACGGTGTTATTCTTAAACAGAGCTTATTCAAGTTCTTTTTAAGAGATGTCGTGAATTCTGAAAATTGTACATCTTATGTCATACTAAGATTTAAGTATTTGTATGCTTCCACAAGAGAGAGAGTATTCAGTCGCCTTTTTTACGGACCACTGCATGCTCACGTTTTATATAATTCATTTGGATATATGTGTACATTATATCCTTAATACGTTCGTCCACATATCAAAAGTAGCTATGCTGCTGAAGACGGAAATCAAACAACGCTGACGATGTCCACGGTTTTTCCTTCTACTGCATCCACTCGGCAATCATTTAACTGCTAATATTGAAACTCCGGAATCTCTTTCAGCGGATTAATGTTTGTTTTATTCCACTACTGTAACAGAACATGAACTATAAACATACGAATCGAACGGGTTATACCTTTTTTAATTAATTGAATAATGAAACTATGGGAACAACATTAGGAAAGACATTCTTGTGAAAACCCGAGTTTGTCATGTTTCAATTGACTTCTACCAAGTATTTCGAATAGTATTTCAAGTGTTTTGTATGTATCTTTTAAGCGAGTTGTTGCGTTTGTTGAAATTGGACTGGGTATTGTCCTATCATTAATTGTTACAGGGATTTCTACAGCGCATTTCTAAATTTAATGTCTTATATAATCATTCAAATCGTACATAAACCAGCAGGGTTCCATTACACGTTTAACTTCCATTGCATGTTTATAATACATTTACAAATGCGAACAATTGAGATGCAGTACCTTTATCTTATCATAAATAAGAAAACGGCTTACGTTGTAAACGCAATATTATTGTCGTTATGAAATAACGATTTCTTTTGTTATTGCTTCTATGCACACGGATACGGATATCGTTTTGCTTACAATCAATGCTTTTGGTGTTCAGATATTGCATATTCAGCACGAACCACATAACAAAAGGTCTTTTGAAATCATTTTATCGAGCGTTTGCTCAATATCAATTATTCATAATGTATTTCGCTTTGAATTTCATTCTATTTCATACCCATTTAGACTTTTGAGGTTTTTTTAGTATTTCAAAACCGATTGGACTTTTGAATAAACAAACACACAGGCTTATTTGATAACTGTATAACCGAATATAAACAACGCGGATTAACCATAAATAATATTGGACTTAATTTGTTTAAAAAAATATAATGTTAAGAAAGCAAGCGTGTTGTAATCGTTAAGTAATAGCATTGCTTGATAAGATTTAAATACATAATACAAGTGTGTCTTATTAGTTTACAGGAAAAAAAGCTCGGTTGCTTTATTGTTAATTGATTTTTATATTGCAGGAATAAAAAGCAATAAAAAATGAAGAACCCGTAAGTGCAACAGGCTGACTGCGAAAAGCTTCTCAATAAATGTTGATGACTGTTTTCAAGTCGACATCATGTCTTTTATCCTCGATTGTGGCATTCTTGGTATAATTCAAATACTGTCTAGTGCTTCTGTTATCGCAATAGGAAAACCGCCAGGAGGCCCTGGAATACCGGAATTATTGATTTTTCAATGTGAGTATCCAATCTGGTACAGATCTTTCATCGACCGTTTAATGCCCACTATTGATGACGAAACAAAATATGAACCGCAAGAATTTTGCTCCACAATCCATTGGCCAGACATGAATAGCACACCTTGGAGCCAGATGTCTCAAAGAGTCGACATCCTTCAATTAACTGGAATTACCGGATATAACAATCAGTTTGTTCTAAATGACATTGAAGTCGGCTTCCTCGGACGAAATTTTACAAATATTATTTATCTTTCAATATATAATTTACCGTTGAAAGTAACCAAAAACATGTTTGAAGGACTGAACAGATTAAAAGTTTTGGATTTTATAGTAAAAGTTGACGTCTTTCCTGTGGATACTTTTAGCGGATTGTCCCAACTTGTCTATTTCAGATTCCAGGATTCATTGATACATGAGATATCCGTAGCTCATTTCTGCAACAATAGCCAACTCGCCTTCGTGCAGTTAAGGCGAAATCTTCTTAAAACTGTCAATGGAAAGCTTTTGCAAAGTTGCAGTCGCTCGACACTTAACTCGTTAGATCTTGGTGGCAACAATTTTTCCACTCTGACAGCTGGAATGTTTAAGGATTATAATGTAAATGGAGTTTTGGAGATTAGTAATTGCTCAATAAGTGGCATTCAAAGTGACGTTTTCATCGGGCTCGAAAATCTGTTGGCTTTAGATTTATCTTATAATCTCATTACTGAAATCCCCAACGGAACGTTTTCTCGGATGAATAACTCTATTCAGGGAATATTTATGTCCAATAATTTTGTTTCCATGATAAATATTGAGGGAATATTTGGAGGCCTTGAAAATATTATAAACCTTGATTTTAGTTCAAATCAAATAAATTCTACTGTCGGAAGTTTTGAAATTCTTCCAAATTTGTTCGAAATGTATCTTGCTAACAATCAATTGACAACGGTACATGAGGTTTTGTTTAAAGGACTTTCACAGTTACGCAAACTCATTATCGCAAATAATTCAATAAAATCAATACACAAGAAAGCATTTACAAATATGACAGCTTTACAACAATTAGATCTGTCAGACAACAGGCTGGAGCAATTGGACCCGTATCAGTTTTCTAATTTATTACAGTTAAAATATATAAATTTAAGCAATAACCAACTTACGACATTAAATGAAAGCGTTTTCGAACATAACACGGCTTTAGAACAAATTATCCTAAGTCACAATAACTTATCAGATGTAGGAAATCTAATTTTAAATGCGACTAACATTATTTCAATTAATGTATCGAACAATAATTTGACATATTTTCCAACTCTGATATCTAAAGAAAGGTTACCTTGCAGTGAAGATTTGTTTTTAAAACTAGTATGTATTAATGGAAGTTCAAACCAAATATTATCACTGAGTTTACAATGTTTATCGGGTATTATATTCCTAGATTTTTCTGATAATATGCTCACCCAATTGCCTTCAATGCATAAATTACCAATGCTGCGGGAACTTAAATTACGGCACAACAAAATAAAACATGTCGACGTCACATATGTTGAACTTAGAGCGTTAACAATATTAGACCTAGGGGACAACCTTATTGAAAGTGTCTCTCCGAATATATTTCCTGGATCGCTGAAAAATCTTTACCTTGACCATAACAATCTCAAAATATTCAATGTAATTGACTTGTCATATTTATTATCTTTAACATTAAGAGACAATCCATTGGAATGTTCATGTGAAAACGAGGATGTTTTCACCTGGATTCGAACCCAACACACAACGTCTATAGACAATATAACGTGCACTTCAACCTCATCAGGAACAATTATGGCGGCTGCTAGTTTTTACCCTTACCATTGTGATTTATTTAAGCGTCTTAAAATTATTATTCCATTAGCATCTGTATCTGTTATTTTGCTCATAGTGTGTCTCATTATGTTTAAATTTCGGTACGAGATCCAGGTTATAGCCTTTTACAAGTGGGGCATTCGTCTTAACCTCAATTTTGGAAAGGGCAGGCATAATAAAAATGAGACAAGCTATACATATGACGCATTTGTGTGCTTTGCTGAAGAGGACACTCGTTTTGTTGAAGAGACATTAAGACCTTTGTTAGAGCCACAATTCAGCCTCTGTCTGTATTATAGAGACTTTCAAGTTGGCGATGATATTGCTGATGCCATTCTCAAAGGCATCAAAGAGAGCGCAGTGACCATTATATTGCTAACAGATTCATTTCTTAAGAGTCGATGGGGAAGATTTGAGTTCAGACAAGCGCACCATCACATGATGTTTAGCAGCCATCAGAAACTTGTAATTATTATCTTGGAAAAGAGCGTTCTTTCCCAAAAATTGGATCTCACCTTGAAGAGCATTCTTTACACGAAAAAGTACCTTCAGTCTTGGGATAATTTGTTCAAGGAAAAACTGTTACATTTAGTGGATTCCGTATCCGAACATTCGGAAACACGGGAAGATGACGCGTTGTTAATATCGTAGTTTAGATATAAGGTTACCATGTAAATAACAAATGCAACATATTTATGAAGTAACATCTAACGATTGTTCGAAATGTATTGGTTTCATACATTTTAATTAAATTCAATAAAAAAGATAACTCGTATATTGCATCCAAATAAAGCATTGGCAATTTTAAATTATTTCAAAGATGACAGCAATTCAAGTAATACTTTTTTTATACACCCACACAAACGAGCCTAAAAAGAAATATAAATCTACTTGTTTCCTCACAAAGATTGTATGTGCGAATGTATTCATTTAAAAATGTCAAATCGTTTAAAAGTTCAAATTTATGTTGAGTTGCCTTCTATTTGTACAAAAAAAAAACACTTTTTTGGAATGAAAATGCATGTTATTTGTTTGCAAATGATAACTATTGATACGTTTAATTAATTTTGATATTATATTAATCTTTAGTTCAATTTTACAATGTATAAAATACAATTTCAATATACATACTGTTTCATATTTCTAACCCTGTTTTGCCTATATTTGATTATTTGTTAATGAGCTGTATGTAAATAGTGCATGCACCATGTATGAATTTTTGTTTCTTGATTCATTTAAAAATGCTGATTTATCTTTATGTCGCCTAATTTGTCATAGGATACATTTTATTATAAAGTCACTTTCAGTGTTGATATATGTTTTTGATCTTCCCAAAATATTTGGTGACACAATATTGCCTGTATAATATTCCACAATGTATTATTATCCGAAATTCCATCGCTTGAAATATGACACATTTGTACCACAATCTATGTAGAATCGTAATCGTTTAAGATTTGTACATTTTGAGAGTATGCTGTTACACTCGTTAGGCTGGGTACCTGTCGCTTTATGCTCTCTACCTATCCATGCTTTTGTCTTTGTTAATGTACTTTGCTTTTCACGGCTCATTATCTGTTTGTTTATTTCCGCCTTAGAGATTTTATGCACATTTGCATTAATTGTTTTATTAAAGACACACACCTTGAAATGAAATACATGTTAATCAATACATATAGATGCCATTTGAAAGTGTGTTAAATTGTCCTAGATATATAGCCTAGATAGCAAGTAATTTATTATTTTTTAAACTTTAAAACTGAAAGTTGGATTTCTATACGGATACGTCCAATTCGACAAACGCGATTATTTTTAAGTTTTAAAGCGCAAAAAGACGGATATCTACCTTGTAACCACCAGATATATTCTTACTGGCAAAGATAAAATTAAATCTATAGCCTAGTTAGCAAGTAATTTATTAATGTTCAAACGGTACAGCTTTTAAAACAGAAGAAGGATTTCTAGACGTATACGTCCATTTCGACAAACGCGATTATTTTTTAAGTTTTAAAGCGCAACAAAGAAGGATTTCTACCTTATATCCACCAAATATATTCTAGTTTGCATCTATACAATATGTTTCTTATTTATACTGATATTTACTATGCCATGTATATCATTTCAAGATGTGTGGCTTTAATTATTACCATTAAAATATACATGAATGATTTTTTGAATGCAACATTTTGAGCTATTGTGGTAGTATAATGTAGAGCGTCCAAAGTCAGGTTTTCGAAGTCCGGGGTGCGTCGTCCACGTTTTACTATTTGCCACATGTTTTATTCAAACTTGATTACACTTAGTCAGAACGTTTATTTCAATAAAATCAAGGGCGAGTCTGAATCGGGATTACAAGCGTCCGAAATCTAGGTCACCGGGTCATATCTTAGAAAAGTCGTCTAATCACTCAAGAGGCATTTTGTATGACTCAATCTTGATGAATCTTGGTCAGACTTTTTCAAAAGGCAATAACTAGGCCGAATTTGAATACGGGTAACGTGCATCGCAAACTTTGTCACCAGAATAAATCTGAGGATGATCGTGCTACCACTCTAGAGGCTACATTTATAAACCAATCTTAATGAAACTTGGTCATTAACTATATTTTCACAATATCTAGCTAGAAGAGTTCGAATCAGGGTCACATGTTTCGAAAAACTAGGTCATAATGTCAGATCCTTGAAAAACCTTGTGAACTGTCTAGAGGCCACAATCATGATTCAATATCAATGAGACTTAGCGAGAAAGTTAATCTTTACATTGTGTATGCTGAGGTCTGAGACATTATTAGGAAATGCTTGTTTCAAGTCTAGTAATAAATTAAGCTTAATACAATTTATTTCATCAGCATGTGTGCATTGTCAAGTTATCACACAATAAACTCAAATGAACTTTTGATTTTTAACGATTCAAGCACACGCTGTTGTTGTTTTTCAAGTAAACTGATATAAAGGTACTATGATTTACTAATCTAGTCTCTGCATTTATTCAAGCTCTTCCGCAGTGGTCGACGAAAGCTACTCGACATTGTCTCAGATGAGCATGCATCAATCTGAATAATACGAAGTTTTATCGGGACACGTTCCATCAAATACAATTCAAGACGAATGATTGGACTCAAAGGAAACCCAATGCTACATTGAAATGACATAACTTTAAGTAAATGTTTTCATAATTTCAACAGCATGCTGATCGGATTACATTGATCACATGAAGCTAAAAATATAATAACTAGACTCGTTGAATGTTTTATTATACAACAATTTTAAGTACCTGCGCTAATTGAAAACTCGACATATAACGGAAAATGTTCACACGTGTATGAAAAATAGTTTTAATTGGTTTCTTAACTGTATCTTTGCATGCGTTAAACATCAATACAAATTACCCGTGCTCGAGTTTGGAATAGAGTGTTTTCTATCGTTCCAGACTTTCTGTTTCTGGATGCAAATACTGTGTTTCTTCTACGTTACAAGCGAATATTCGTGACTCATATTTATGTTGTGTAAAACATTTATAATTTGAATAGTACGTACGGTAGTTCAGTCAACATTTAACCACCAGGCGTTGCAAGTTTAGACCATATGGATATGATTTGAAATAAAACTTATTTGAGGATCCCTGAACAAATGTCAATTTTTGGACATAACGTATCCGGGACTTATTGTTCATTGAAAAAAGAACTGTGTTTGTGAAACACAATGCCCCCTACTGCGCCGCTTTGAAGCCATATATTTGACCTTTGACCTTGAAGGATGACCTTGACCTTTTACTACATAAAATGTGCAGCTCTATGAGATACATATGCATGCCAAATATCAAGTTGCTATCTTCAATATTGCAAAAGTTATAACAAAGGTTAAGTTTTTGGACAGACACACACAAACAATGACAGACAAATACAATGACAGACTCATACAATGACAAACAGACAGGCCAAAACCAATATACCCCCGATCATTCGATCCGGAGGCATAAAAGCAATGTTACTTTGTAAATACAATTTTAATAACAACTGTGACATGACAAGTGCCTATTTTTGCCATTTCGATGGGATTATGTATCATGCATTTACAACCAACCCACACGCCAGAACTACTATGGTTACCAGTTACAACTGCGTACATTAATAGACCTCGTTTTATGTGTATTTTAATATATTTTGCGAGTTAGAGCATGCTACCAACTTATGTTAAAAAGCATTGAAAAGAGGAAATACTGTTATGAAAACTATTGTGCAATACACACAGAGTTATCCTCATTACACTAAAGGGCATTTCTTCATATTTTATGTATTCAACAAAAATGACTGTTGTTTTCTTATTATAAAACTGAAGTTTTAGTTGTCATTGTTATTCGAGTGTGTTTTTTAACATTCGCATAATATATATCATTCACATATTTGTTTAATTCTAATAAATATCATTTTAACGTGATAATATGCATGTAATAAAAGTATGTGTTATATGTACGGACTTTGTACTAATCGTAGTAAAAATGCAACAACGCTGTAGTGCTTATTTTTGCGACATGGATACAGATTTAAAACAACAATACACATCTTCTACTTAAGTCAATGACGGTGGAATATTTACATATTGTGTGTTTATGAGCCAATTGATTTACGCACAGATGAGTATTTCCTGTTTAAAAAAGAAACAAACGCTTTAAACAAATCCATTTATAAATTATATTGCCTCAGTGTGAGTTACGGTACACGATTTATTGCGATAATTGGATGTAGAGAACAACCTTTTTACAGTAAATGATTGCCGCCTCTTAAAGAAAGCTATGTATCGTGGTCACCAGTGCATACCACTTATATTGATATCGCATTCACATGTTTTTGATAAATATTGACAAACATATGAATTACAAGGCCGCAAAGAGCGAAATTGTATTCTCTTAAATTGCAAGTATTCGAGTTAACGTTCGTATAAACGTAATCATTGCCCACAACAATATTTGTTATTAAAACACGTCATATCCGAATCTGGTTAAATTGAATGATTCATTATTAATCTTTCTATACCCAATACGAAAAAACGTTGTTTTTAAATTGATGTTTTGGAAACCTTTTCGAAGGTAAACTGTGTAAGTCTGTTTAGAAACACTTGGTTTCTGTATTTGAGAGCGTGATCATTTTTATGCTGAATAACTTTTTATCAATAACTGTTTAAAGATAAATAAAAAAGTTTATTTATTAATTACGTTTATACAATACTAAAAGTACTCCATAGTAACGATAATCTACGAAAATGGTTACTATTTATAACCACTGTCCAATCTGGAATGACCAAGGATATAGTATCGCCCGAAAATACAGCGATTATAACTTGCACGAAACGCATACCTGAGCATAATAATATTTATTGTGTTCATCCACAGCATAATGTTTTCTCAATTGCAATGGAAAGCTTGCTCGCAAATAGCTATTGAATTATAATTACAGATATTCCAAACACAAATATAAACTTTCTGATATAACATCGAGTCCCTCGTTAGCAATGAGCAAATATTATAACAAAAGCAAGTGAATATTTGATAGCATTGACATAATACCAGTACAAGTACATATCAGTATAATGATAAATCATCATACTTATAATGAACCTATTAACTAAATAACTAAGCATACAGCATATTGAATACTTTTCATGGATTTTGTGAACATACATCCACACATATACACAAGTAATGTTAACGCTTCATATTCAGTATTTACACGTTTTGAAATGCGTTTAAGTAGTGAACGCTATAAAGGCACATGCACAAAAAGTATATAGTATCTGTCTGTCTGTCTGTCTGTCTGTCTGTCTGTCTGTCTGTCTGTCTGTCTGTCTGTCTGTCTGTCTGTGTCTGTCTGTCTGTCTGTCTGTCTGTCTGTATATATAAATCTCGATATCAAAATGTGTCAAACACCCTGTTTCAAACGTCGGAACTTCGATATCGTCATAATACTAAGAACAGCTGGCCGGAGACGATGTCCTTGTGATATCATTCTTTGCGGCTTCGATAACGTCGTTCCTCGAGACATTGTATAATTGCGCGATCTAGTCTCACAATCTGTGTCCGAATTATCCGTATTCGTACAGGTAGCTTCTTCTTTCTCTAGCTCCATCTCCAACAACACAGACCAAAATGAGTCGGACCCCTTTGGTATTCATGGTAGCTGAGTAAGTCATAACGGAGTCAAAGCTGGATCCATTGTGTGATGGCATTGTGTCTTTGTTGAACACTCACAATCCTTTTCTTTTCGAAAGAATATAATTGTGTTGTATTTGTTCTATAATCGTTCGTCAATTGTTAAGCTGTCTTTTGTAAATCAGAAAGAAATATATATCAAACGTATGGTGCGAGCACAACTTCATTCAAGTTTCCATTAAGTAATAATGCAACAAATCACTATTTCCTTTCAATGTACCTACAATGTTCAATTTCAGTTTTGATGTAAGTGCATTTTTCTCACCTTTATATATCCACTGACAGAATATTCGAAATTCCTGCTTATATAAACAAATATGTTTGTTTTTAACTTAAATAAACAACAAGCTTAGTAAATATGTATATCGAATAGTCAGTTCAGAAGATATGTGCCGCAAGCTATATTGAAACTCGTCGAGAATACCAAAACATTTTAATAGTCACCTATCCTTTGAATGTAAGTTGTTCTTTCAGATTTAACTTGGCATGAATCAAATACAAATAAACATGTTTACTGCATCAACCTGTACTAATATATCGGAATGCTTTGCTTTATGTGTGGTTAATATTTGAAAATGTTAACGTTTGTAATTTAAAAGTTTTTCAGATATATTAAGTTGTTTTTATACAATTTCAAGATTGGTATTTTTCTGGAGTAAACTGCACCACTTATTTGTTTATTTCGTTAATATTATGTAAATTAACAGTCTTTACCTATATTAAGTATAAAGAGAAAACAAACACTAGCAAATATAGCTCTATAAAAATTCCTAGTCCAGAAAAGTTTCAAATTTGTATTCCCAAATTGTTCAAGAGGTTAATTTGAACCAGGCCTTCAAACGTGTCTTTTGTTCTTTTTTACTATACTTTTCCTCTTTTTGTAATTCTTTCTTTTTGTACCTATTTGGGCACTTAAATGTTCTGCTACTCCTACATTTTGTTGCAAAAAAATACGTTTTTAGAATTTAAACGGTACAAAACTGGCAATTAGCTGTTGAGAAAATGTGTTGCACGAAGCTTAATCCTTCTGTTAGTTATAACTTGAGTGTACTCCAGATGTATCTCTAAACACTATATTTAACCCAATATACACTGCTTAGGTTATTTGGGAACGTTTACATTAACAATTGTAACATCTTGTATTATTTGCAAGAAAGCATATAAGATTAGCATGGCCACATACTCCGGACACAGGGAAAATTCATGAGGTAAACTCCCCTACCCCTGAGAACAATAAATAATGGAATTTCAAAACTTGGCAAAGAGTCTTCAATAATCAGGGCATTTTAAACACATTGGACTAGTGGTATCTTCCGTAATGACAATTAAATAGTTTCATATCACCAAACATCTCCATCATGATCGTGAAAGCTTGAAAAGGTTACTTGGACTGAAAACTGGTCTTGTTATTATGTAAACAATTACCACTCATTATGTGCCTCCGTGTTTAAAGTTTGAAAGTAACCCATACTGTTAAGATGTGACAAACAAATGATGGTAGTTTTTATCACTTGCTCGTAATATTATCATACTGCGTTCTTAGAAATAATGTTAAAAGAACATTAAAAGAACAATTTTTTCCTTGAACAAGATCATGTTATTAGAAATAAAAAATATAAGTTTGTACATGGTTATTGCATGATATGGTTTACGGATATACCAAATATCTCAGTATTCTGATTGGGTATAAACATGGATTTTAATTTCTTTTGCAAAGTCCTTCTTGGAAGTTGGGTAATTCTTGCTGGTGCATTATTATAAATCTAACTTACAATTACATTTCCTGAATGCAAAACCTAGTATAACTATGCTGTGTGTGGTGTTAAGCTGGACATTAATGACTGAACTATTTTTTAAGAATGCACGCGATGCCAAAGAAACGTTTAAAGAATAAAGAGAATTAACAAAAATGAGAATAGCAATAGAATCATGCCTTTTGTAGCACTCATCGAACTTGGAAACTAACCTTCATTTTATTTAGAATAGTTTTTATATAAATCTAAATGCTCGTGCTCACACGATAATATGGTTTGTTCTCTAATTGACTTAGGTGTTTACTGGGAGATAATCTTAATAATGATAACAACGATATGAAAAACATGTTTCTTTTATCATATAATTAATACAATAAAATGATACATTTAGACTATTAGTATTAGATGGCTGCACCTTTCAACTTCGGACGCTTGGCATGTAACAGCTTTCTGAATGGTTAGAATAATCATCAGAAAAGGTACAAATTAGCTTAAACAGATAGATATAATGAGGATATCCTATTTTTCAATATAAGTATTGTATAACTAAATCATCTCTAACAAATATACTCGTTCAAATGACTTACATTTGTAATTTGTTCATATCATTTTACTGAACAATACTAATTAGGTAATATATATAAAATATCTAAATACCAAAAAATTTCCAGATGATTGATGAACAACGAATGTGTTAAATACATTTAAATAAATCACAATAATAGATGTTACTTCTACTTGAAACGAACCCAGGCCCAAATGCTTTATTGACGTAAATTTAAAAGTCAACGAATCGTAATAAGGCTAAGATATGGTGTTTGTGTCCACTAACTACTCCAAAAAATTAGGACAGGTCTTTCTTATTTCGTTAAACTTATTTTATTAGCCTCATTTTTTTAAGTCTAATCGAATATTTAATTACAGATATTAAAAGATTTCTGATTTCTCTGCAACACATGTTTCTTTATAATTATTTTGTTAATTACTATTTAGTTTGCGCTTTTATTTTATACTGATGAAATTAAGAGAAAAGACCTAAAACTCAACCAAAAGAGTTCGGAAGGCAATATTTACACGAATTAATAATGCGCTCTAATTGTTGGAAGAAATCAAGCAGTTTAAGTTTTCCAGACTTTTTCTCTGCATTTTATTGTTATAAACGGAGTTAACAAAAAATATGTCCTTAATGGAATCATTGAGGTCATATATGATTACCGGTTATGTGAACATGTATGCTCTAACACATGTTGTCGTGTTAAAATATATTTATCAAACGAGTAATGATGCAACGTGCTAGAAATCGGCCCTTTGGCGAACTTGTATTCAAAAGATATTTGTGGATACAACCCTTTTTCTGAAACGTGAACAAATTAATAAACCATGAAATAGTTCCCATTTTGCACAAAATTTGTTCATATACATGCGTATTCACTTACGCGTTAATTTTATTTTAACACAGTTGGCTGCGTACAAATATATGTCCTGGAAATCATAATGTGTAGAAACCCTTACATAAATATACTTGAAAATGTAAATTGACGCCTCCTCGTGTTTTAGCGCCTCCTCCTTTGCATTGGCTTCATTTCTTTCGGAATAATTCAAAAGTATTCATATGATCGACAAGTAAATGTGTTTGTGAATGCAGCAATTTGCAAGCCATCGTGCAATGTCGGTAGCTATGCAAATGGGTTAGAAAAATGCTCGTCACAAAAGCAAAACACATCGATCTGCTTAAAAACCTCCACCATTCCACAACTTATAAAGTTAATTACTTTTCCAAATGGGTTGTTATCGCATGCTTCTTTACTTTTGTAGATTAATTCATATTCGCCTAATCGCAATAAACTGTCCGATTTCTTTTTTAATAATACGAAATATGTTGAAAAAAAAAATTATACAACTTACTTTTCCTGTGTACTTCTCCGTGCATATTAAACAGGGTCCTTAGCACCAACTCGTAAGTTGCTTTGACTCGTTTTTTAATGCATCTCAAAAATGAGGTGACACTTGTGATTTACGGCTGTGATTTCGCTGTATGTTAAAGGTAAGACTCAGATATCTAGGGTCAAGGTCAATGTCACACAATGCGGTCAAATATTACATTTTTGTATTAAAACTGCCTTATTTCATTAGGATTTCACCATACATCAAGGGTTTCTCAAACGCCCTGCTGTTAGTGTTCATCGTTATCAGGAAGTGATACAAATACAAGACACTTGCCCATATAGCTAACTGGATTTTTCTACAACGTTTTGTGTTTTTATTTGTTGCTATAATCATCATCATCATCATCATCATCATCATCACCATCATCATTATCATCGTCATCATATAAGAATAATAATAATAATAATAATAATAATAATTATTATTATTATCATTATTTTGGTCATTATTATTAATTTTCTTCTTCTTCTTCTTCTTTTTCTTCTTCGTCTTCTTCTTATTATTATTATAATTATCATAATAATAATAATAATTATTATTATTATCATTATTTTATTATTATTATTATTATGTTATTATACTTTATTATACTTATTTTTCTTCTTCTTCTTCTTCTTCTTCTTATTATTATTATTTGATTCATCATCGCCGTCTTCTAATTATTTTACCATACAAACAAAGTTTCCAAATATCAACAAAAATACAAATACAAAAATACAGGGAGTATACTTTAGTGAAACCTATATTACAAGGACACCATATTCTACGTTCGAAAATCAGCAAATCGAGAGAATTCGTCTTTAGCGTTGTCAAGAAGGTATTCGGTAATTTCGTAATTCAAGATTGGCAGTAAGGAAAACAAGCAACTAGTAAGAAGAGTCATTTAGCCATGGAAGCAAGGACCTCGCTTATTTCGCCATTCAGCCTTTGCAGTAAGGACTTTTGCCATTGGTGGAGAGATAGTAGGTTCCGTTACGGGGTTGCTGGCCGTTGGAGCTGTAGCCCATGTTTGCACATCCGGCACCGCACGTGTTACACCTGCCGGCCTGGAAGTCAGCGCGTCTGCTGCACGGTTGCGCCCGGAAGTTGCAGTTGGAGTTGATGGACTCGGTGAATAAGTCAAGGACGAGCATGTGACTGCAAGCAACACCGTCGGTCAACGCTAAAGCAGAGTCAGACAAAAATAATTACTTAATCATGAAAATTTATCTTAAAAGATGACTTGTCTGCATATTGGCAGTGACAACCAATGCAATATAAGTTAAAATACTAAACAGGCTGCTTTAATGTACATTATAGATAATAACATGGTGTCAATTACACGCCTGTGTTGAATCAACCATATATGGCAGTTTGAACATTATAAACTATAAATGTGATGAAAAACCATCAGCTTTAATATTAAAATGTATTCAGTTCATGTCAATTATGTGTCGTATCACTCTCTTTACATGTTTAATAGTCATAAGGTGAAAAAGAGAATAAGAAGCGGCTAAGAAACTGAAGTCTTTACCTCCAATGCCCCCTGTTATAAGGTTGAACCAATGTTGCCCTAACTCTTTGGAACAGCCCGGCTGATTTTCTCCGCCGTTAGGGTAGTAGTCCACGTGACCTACTGGCTGCTCGAGCCCGAAACCTGAACACAGATGTATCAGTCATTTTAATATGAGACACTTTTTATTAAGCCGTGTTTATTGGTTTAATAACAACATTTCATAGTTGTGGTGTAGTGTTGCGCTAAGATTAACAATAGGACCAGGGCTCCTAAGGCGCTCACCCAGACATTATATGTGGCAAATAGACCGTTCACAATGATTTACTATAGCCATGGACAAAATATTGCCCGGAAATATTACAGAAATATTACAGACCGGAATAATTTTCGAACTCGGTCGAGATACCATTTGAACAACTTTTCCTACCAAGTTTAACGAGGACAACTGCCCCCCCCCCCCCCCCCCCATCCCTGGCGTCTATGATTTATGACAAACAAGAATCATTTTGAAACTTAACCAAGCTATTAAACATATGTCATGTTCATGTTTCACGAAGATTTGCCTTAAAGTTTGACTTCTGTATTGTAAACAATGTTTCACTATAGTCATACGAGCAAAACGCCCATTTCCCATAGAGACATGGTTTTCGAATAATCAGAGCCATTATAATGCTTAATCGACGCAGCATTAGAAAAAATGTCTTTACCAAGTTCACAAAGATTACACTATAAATTGTTTTCTAGAGTGTCAAGCGTTTTTTTAAATTAACAAAGTGACCTTTTTGTTGACCTTATGAAACCCAGTTTCGAAATCATTCGGGCAAAATGTCTGACCACGTTACATATAGATCGGACAATAAACTTAAGAGTGTTAACAACGTAAATGTTGTCGCAAGACGACACAAGACGATTGACGCACGAACTATGATCACCATAAGAATTCTGTGCTCAAGTGAACTTAAAACGTAAAGGCAATTAATACTGAGATATCGACTGAGAATGCTACTACCATTACGCCTATAATTATAGATCGACATATTTTTTATCGAAAACTTTAATGCTTCACTTGTGTACGGAGTCTTTTGAATAAATTACATCACTATTGCGTTTCTTTACCTTCCAAGTTGAATGAGTGAGTCGCCGTCCGTATGAATGGCGTCGACAAACAAAGCATCTGTAGGGTCCAGACGAACCTTGGTGTCCTTTTTCTCGAACTGGGGACCGGCCGGATCAAGGCCTGCAGCGAGTATATTGGCAATATTTAAAGCTAGGGTCACACGTTGTACCGATAAATAAGGGCAACACAGGCAAGTGATTATGTTAATAAAATATACATTTAAATATAAAAAATAGAATATCGAATAAGGCCACTCAAAGTTACATGTTAAAGGATAATTTGAAAAAAAGCGCTTTAAGAGGCGCGTTAACTGGGTATAAAGAAGAATTACACTTACTAAATAGTCCATATTAAATAAAGGACAATAACATTCGATATATGTACTAAGCACACAGACCGGTTATTCGACCGATTCTGGAAATCCTTTCACCGGCGTAACCGGAAATATGGGCACCAAGACTGTGACCAAACAAATGGAAGTCGCCATATTGCGCCTGCGTAGTGGTGCGAAGTTGTGTTATAAATTGCGCAATCAGAGCCCCTACGACCCTGGTATTCGCCGCTGCCTGATTGTAATCGATATTGTCAGCTCCTTTCGACCGATCCACTGCAAACACATTTGCGTCTTCCTGCGTATTAAATGCGCAAACGTTTATATATCTCCTCGAACTTAATTAACAACGAAAGCAAAAAAAACATACAATATTAAAATGATACAGTAAACAAGGAAGGGGGCAAGTTGTGTGCAGAATAATGGAAAACACGCAAGACTTTCTCACGATTCAAATCTTTTTCTGAGTAATGTCGAAGTAAATTAGTATTCTACATTTAATTACAATAATAAAATAGCATCTTGAAAACTGAGTATCTTCTCAGGCTGCATTAATAAGAACATTCGCGCAGTCCTTGATTTGTGTTTCCTTTGAGCACATTCACATTAAACGATGACGGCTTTTGAAGACAGGGTGGAAGAAACATACATTTGTTACAAAACACGATACAACTTAAACCCTTTTCTAACACTGATATTTCGCCTGTCTATAAAATTAAGACCATTTTCACAAAAAACATAGTTCGTTTTGCTTTAAATGGTCTCTATTAAATACTTAAATTAGCCCTAGTGAGAATATTATTAATGTAATACAGGAAATGAAGCTTAAATAGAAAAAACAAGTCAAATCGAAAAAAGCAAATTTATCAGTCAATATTCCCCTCTAGGCCAGTTGAACAAGCAGCCCACGTTCTTGCTATCGAGATTTTACCCTTTTGATTATAGCCTGTGCCATTTTGCTCATCCATGGACGGTGTTCATCATTGAAGCCGTGGATGATAAACTTAGTCTTTCTGGTGCTGGAGAAACGCGACGCCTGGATGGAGTTTGAAGTTTTATTTACAATTTGAGGCGACTGGGTGTTCGCACGGGTGTACAGCAGGAACTTGACCTTAAAATGACACGAGAATGCCATACAGCAGTCCGATGGGAAGTTATAGAAAACTCTAACGTTCATGTAACTTGAATTAAACACTGTGGAAAGGGCAAACTTGTATTACTCTTTGAAACATGGTATAATATTTAATATCGTGTCGTCCACATTTCTTCCACAGGTGTTAATAGTGTATTTTAAAAATGCAAATGCATGTTGTGAATTACTTTGGTACTATTGGATTAATGAATCAATCTTATGCACAACATTGTAGTGAGGCTCATTTAAAATGATATTATGGGCATCTAGCAGTTTATAGGTGTCTATTGCAACCGTTGTTTCTTTTTGGTGTTTTCACTTCATATACACTTACATTTGTTAATGCAGCATCAACATACTAAAATAACATCCCGGAAAGAGAAAAATAATGCATTTGAATATCAACCGTACTTTTGTTTGACAACTTATCATGCATGTACGATGTGAACCTAAATTTAGTTTTAGTGCAGATTCGCTCATACGACACAAAGACACAGTTTTGTTTTACGGATCATTTCGGCTTAGAGGACTGGGTGAGTCACGTAAGAATATCGACTATAAAATACATTTTTATAAACAACTGGTAGCAAGATGAGTTGTAGATAATTGGTCAGTAACCACATTTTAACTAACTCTTTTGACCTGTTAATTCATTTCAGCTAAATGCAATAGTGAAAAATGCCCATAATATCACTTTAACAAATATCTAAGACTTTTGTATAATATCCTTAATGACGTGTTGTAGATTTAATATATTATTATTCTTAAATGAAACGGACGTGTAGTTATAGGTGGAAATTAATGCATGTAGTTTCACAGAATTTTACCGTCGCTAGAACGGAGCGTCTTCATAAAATTACATATTTTGAGCAAGTTCTTTACCTGAATAGCATTTGGCGACTCTGGAAGTTTACAATTGGCGTTGTCATATGGTTTGGCGTTGCTGAAGCATCCGATTCCGTCAGCTTTGTAACAAACCTCCTTTATAAGTGACCACCAACATCCTGGAATATGAGGCCATATGCTTATTATAAAAGGTTAATAATATTATTATTATTATTATTATTATTATTTTGTAAAATAATAATAATAATAATAATAATAGTAATATTATTATTATTTCTTCAATTTAAAACGTTTTTGCCGCCATGTTGGTATGATTCCTGTTTCTGCTGCTCGGCCTTCGTTTGGGAAAAGGGCATTACGATATTACTAAACATACTTAAAGTATTTTTTAACTAAATCTAATAAAATATAATCCGTCTAAAACTGCACGAAACCCCATGCAATTTATATAATTAAATTAGTGCTGAATGAATTTACTCTTATCAATTCAATATTATATTGCTTTAATTATCCTCATGTATTAATAAACATGTGTATAAAAAGTTTGATTTGTTGAAAACATGAAAACGCCGCGTTGGTTTTGAACTCTCGCCATTTACGGGAGGTAAATTGTAACCACTGCGAAAAATAACACTGAAATCCGCATCTGCTATTAATTCCCTAAATCCGGTCCTGAGCGGTACATTTTATCAACATTAAAACTGCTTTCGTCAATGATTTAAAGTTAAGTGCTCTTCAGTCGAAATAATACAAGGAAAACAGTTTTACTAACCTCTTGGTAATATTTGTAGTGATAACAGCATTTATAAGCTCTTCAACATACTCTTGCCTTTTATCAATTAAAAAATAAATAATGTTCCTACCAAGTTCTTTCGTACTGAAAATTTGAGATAATTGTTAAAAATCAAGAAAAAAAACTTTTTATTTCAAAACTTCTGTATGATTGAATTATTTTTTTCTGATTTTTTTTTTTCGTATTAAGAAGCTGTTATGCCAAGAACAGGGCATCTAACAATCCATTTTTCTGTAGAAAACGGATAGCATTGGTTCCCAAAAATAACCAACGGAGCGAATTAGGAACAGTCAATGTTTGCGAGGAATAAAAATAGTGACATGGTGATTTTGTTAAAAAGTTATGATGCGTTGGTAAACTTGGATGGAACATAAGTTCAATTTGATAAAATTGAAGATTAAATATAGTATGCATATCCGTAAACATATACATGGCATCACAGAGATCAGATGTGCAAATATTATCAATGAGAAGTTTAATGAAAAATTTTCAGGCGATAACCATGTTGATGAAATATGCAAATTAGTATGCATGTCAATCAATGCCTCAATATTACTAGTAACTAAAATAACTACGGCAAGCAAGTAAAATAACCACTGTGTTATGATCGTTTGGAGTAAGACACCACAACTCTAAAAAGTAACATTTACTAGCTTGTTAAATGAATGTATTTATACAATGTCTTCCTTATTGCGTAATTATAAACTGTCCTTTACCTGTTGTAACATGATCCATGTTTCATACCCGTATACAAAACCAGCATGATTAATGCTTTATAGATAATACACTATATTACTTATGCGATAGTGTTTTAAACAGACTTCATATTGTAATGTATTCTTATAATTGTTTCATACATGCAGTGAATGGAATATATTACATTAATCATTTATTCAACTGTATTTCCAAAGATAACATCACTTTGTATGCATCTAACTTTTTATATAAGTTGGTGACATTGTTCTACTTAATGTATTACTATTCTTTTACTAATTCTTTTACTTGCAAATAGTTTTTTAGTATTGTTCTGATATTCATACATTTTCAGGTACTTAAGTTAGCGTGTATGTTTTGATTATACTATATATTTCCATGCTTCTTATAGCAGCTATGCCAGGTCAGTCCATGGTTGGCAAATAAATAAACTAATATTATTACCGATATATGTATGTTTGTTGCTTGAGTAATTGGCATGTATAAATAAAGAAATATTCATGTTACAACTTTACGTTTGTTTGCCTTAAATTCAATAAAATACAACTAGAAACTAAGTGTATGAATTGTATACATAGATTATAGAATGGCTAAAAATGGTCCATATTTTTGAGATACCGCTAATACATTATTTTATACTAGGGACGATAGGTGGCGAACGGAATTTATTCTCAGCGAGAAACCTGCATTTATGAAAAACAGTCAGTTTAATTGCAAATAAGTCCGTTTTATTTAAAATAAAATAACAATAATAATAATAATACAATAATAATAAGAAGAACAACAACAACACCAGCAATAATAATAATGATAATAATAATAATACAATAATAATACAATAATAATAATAATAATAATAATAATGATAAAATAATAATATGATAATAATTAGATTTCGCCTGTACATTAGGTAGCACCTAATTATAATAATATCAATAATAATAATCATTATACAAGTATAATAATAATAATAATATTTATATATAATAATTATTGTAATAATAATAATAATCATCATAATCATAATAATAAAATAATAATAATAATAATAATAATAATTATTATTATTATTATTTAAAATGATAATACTGATTTTAATGATGATGATGATGATTATTTTTAATATTTATTAATCATCATCGCCATTATCGTCACCACCATCATCATCGTATAAGTTTTCGTCAAATCACTTCTCTGAACAATCTAGCCTCATTACAAGAGTTCCGCGGTCGGAGATGACCGCATTGAAGCCGGATTTTTGATTTAAATGACAGGAAAGTACCTTTCGTGTTTTTGTCAATGCAATACTTAAATTACTGAAATATTGTTCAAAGGTCAAAATGAAATGTAAGTACTTTTCAAGGCATGAGCAAACCTTGTGTTATGTTTTGAATGCATGCATATACATGAACAACAATAACATTTAAGGTCACAAATATGAACTTGAATTGACAATTAGGAAAGTTTGATCTCAATTTTTTATTAGCAAATGAGATTCTAGGTCCAAGCATACCAAAGTTACAACAATTTTAACATTTTAACATTTAAGTTCACAGTGACCTTGACCTTCAAATGAATGACATTGAAATGAATGACCTTGAAATGACCAGTGGTCATCTAAGTGTGCTTGCAAACCTTTACGTCAAGTTTGAGATTCTAGGTCCAAGCATACCAAAGTTATAACAATTTTAACATTTTAACATTGAAGGTCACAGTGACCTTGACCTTCAAATGAATGACATTGAAATGAGCAGTGGTGATCTTCTAGTACTGGCCAACCTTTATGTCAAGTTTGAAGACTCTAGGTACAAGCATACCAAAGTTATAACATGGAATAAGAACTTTAACATTTTTACCTACCAAAGTTATAAGAACTTTAACATTTTTACATTCAAGGTCACAGTGACCTTGACCTTAGAATGAATGACCTTGAAATGACCAGTGGTCATCTAAGTGTGCTTGCAAACCTTCATGTCAAGTTTGAAGACTCTATGTCCAAGCATACCAAAGTTATAACAATTTTAACATTTTAACATTTAAGGTCACAGTGACCTTGACCTTCAAATGAATGACATTGAAATGACCAGTGGTCATCTTCTAGTACTGGCCAATCTTTATTTCAAGTTTGAAGACTCTAGGTACAAGCATACCAAAGTTATAACATGAAATAAGAACTTTAACATTTTTACATTCAAGGTCACAGTGACCTTGACCTTCAAATGAATGACCTTGAAATGTCCAGTGGTTACTTACTAGTTCTGGCCAACCTTCATGTCAAGTTTCAAGACTCTAGGTCCAAGCATACCAAAGTTATAACAACTTTAACATTTTTACATTCAAGGTCACAGTGACCTTGACCTTCAAATGAATGACCTTGAAATGTCCAGTGGTTACTTACTAGTTCTGGCCAACCTTCATGTCAAGTTTCAAGACTCTAGGTCCAAGCATACCAAAGTTATAACAACTTTAACATTTTTATATTGAAGGTCACAGTGACCTTCACCTTCAAATGAATGACCTTGAAATGACCAGTGGTCATCTGTTAATCCTGGCCAACCTTCATGTCAAGTTTGAAGACTCTAGGTCCAAGCATACCAAAGTTATACCATGAAATAAGAACTTTAACATTTTTACATTCAAGGTCACAGTGACCTTGACCTTCAAATGAATGACCTTGAAATGACCAGTGGTTACTAACTAGTTATGGCCAACCTTCATGTCAAGTTTCAAGACTCTAGGTCCAAGCATACCAAAGTTATAACAACTTTAACATTTTTTATATTGAAGGTCACAGTGACCTTGACCTTCAAATGAATGACCTTGAAATGACCAGTGGTCATCTGTTAATCCTGGCCAACCTTCATGTCAAGTTTGAAGACTCTAGGTCCAAGCATACCAAAGTTATACCATGAAATAAGAACTTTAACATTTTCGAGCACGCCGCCACCCCGCCCGCCCGCCCGACAACATCAATCTATAAGCCGAGATTTTTTCGAAAAAAATCCGGCTAATTATTAAAAACTACCAATAAAAAGACAAAAAACTTCTCTTTAATTAATACCAAATGCCCCTGTGCAAAGCCCAAGTACACATAAGCCAAGTGTTATCCTCATCTCGTACGTTCCTGACTGCCGCGTTTGCAAAACTGATCGTTAATATAAACTGCAATACCTTAAAGGGGCCTTTTCACAGATTTGGGCATATTTTGAAGTTTGTCATTAAATGCTTTATATTGATAAATGTAAACATTGGATCTTAAAATTTTTCCAGTAAAAAAAAAAAAGAATAAAATTAAAAAAGGAAAAAAAAGTAGCCGGTACCAGGGCTCGAACCAGTGACCCCCGGAGTTAGGCTGAAGTAAAAACGCATTAGCCCTCTCGGCTATTCCGCCGGGTATACACAGTTAAAGTATTGTATACCTTATATAAGCAATCTTCGTTGTTTCGTAAATTTAAACAACAACAGAACTATCCAAATTATTCAATCGTTTCGCGTTGCAACGCTTTATAATTTTTAGGTTTTCAAATCGTCAAAAGATACATATAATGGCTATATTGGACTATGGTAAATGTTCAGTAATACTTTTTCCTCACAAATATCATAACTAAAACGAAAATTTGCGAATCTGAAACAACTTTTTTCAATTTTGTCAATTTACCAAACCGTGAAAAGATCCCTTTAAATACCGCAGTTATTTCCATGATTATGTTACCGCCGGGTATTTTTGTTTGTATAAACGACGGTTATTGAGCGAAAACCTTAAGTTACCGAGATTGTGGATGTTATAATAAACTTGGAAAAATCAACATAAACTCAGAGCAAACCATGACTCGGGCAATTCGGGCATAGTGGCGAAAATCAGGCTGATATGGCATGAACTCTTGTATGTAAACAAAACTGTAATGGCACCCGTGCTCTATACTTACGTATGAAACTTGCTTTAATTCTGACAACCGTTTATTAAGATACTTCAAGGGGGAACATTTAGAAGAAAGAAGACATAATCTCTACGATTTATCATGTGAGCTGAAAACGGTAAAAGGCGATATTGGTAGTAGGAAAAGTTGTTTCTATGTTTATATTTATCCATATTTACAACATTGGCCACAGCGAACTTATCACATGGTTTTTATAGACTTATTTAGCATTATACTTCAAAAATCCTTCTGTGAAACCACAATGTATACAGGTTTGATATTTGGTAGATGACATCAGTTAGTGTTCCACTAAAGAGAATGTTCGCGTTTTTATCCCAGGTTTCAAGATTGAACATGATCCAATGTCACTTAATTGATATAGACACACATAGTTGAAAAATCTTCTCTAAAAGCCAAGTCAGAGGTAGAATATTTGTTTACATCATCTTTTGGGGTAAAAATTGGCCCTCTTTGTTGATGTGGGAATTTAAATCTTTTAAATTAAATTACATCGCTTAACAACTTACAAAACACAAAGCACAACGCTTTGATATGCGGTATGTGGTATATTATTTTGGTCCTCTAGAGAGATTGTTTGCAACATTTGACCTGGTGTCCATATGCCACGCCCAATAACACAGATGATCAACTGCATTTTTGGTTCTCTTGTCTCAAACATTTCATTAATTAAACATTGTTCTATGCTAACTTCCTGCTTGAAAAGAAGTAATATTATCATGAACCAATAAGGGCGTCAACTCGTGACGTCACACAAATCTGCAGTTATCAGCGTTGAAATCATCAATTTATTAAATGAGAATCAAAATCATACATTTATCAACTAGTAAGTCAGTTACATCAATTCTTTGGGCGCAACTATCGTGTTTTGCGGAAACTGCGACATTTTGTTTTTCTGAAATCGACGATCAGTAATTAATGTAACCACTCAGAAAATTCCAGCAGACATAATTTCCTATATATTCTTTTGTTTTCCTCATATATTCTACTCCAAAAAAAATTATTATTAACTAATACACAAATTATTGTCAAGGAATATGTCCTTGCTTTGGCGCAGAACACTGTCTATAACTGCTTAAAATACGCCTCAATGCTCAACTTGAGTGCATACAATGTTGAAAAAATATCATTGTTCAGTTTATCCCTCCATCCCATAGTTCCATCAATTCCTTAAGCTCGGCCACACACTAATTTTGAAAATTCTGACAACAATCTAATACAATTTGAATTACTTATTTTATCTTTTATTTAGAAACTTCTATCACAGAATTTTTGGTTAAAAAAACGTCGATTGTCTGAAAAATTCAAGGCAAATAGTACACAGGAACTATACAATTCCAATAATTTTGAAAATATTCGCTTTTAATCAGTATGTTGGTTAATAACAACATCACTTCATTGATTTATTTAAAATTTATTAGAAACATTTAATGTTTTCTAATAAGATGATGACACAACATATTGATAAGAAGATATGAACAAAGCAGGGTTGCTAGGGTGCCCGCCTAGAATGTTCGTGTAAGTATGGAAGTACTTGATATCTTAATTTATTAGCCTCTATGTGTTGTTGATACATACATTATTTATTTTAATGTCTCATATAATTAAAAAATATTATCATTTAGTAAAAAATGTCAAGTTACTCTTAAGTGGCTGAGAAGACCTTATGGCTGAATATACAGAAAAAGAGGATATATGCTTAATGAAATTTAAAATCAACAACAATGTAAACAACATTCCGTATGCATTTTCTGATCAAAAGTGGTATGTCTAGTATATAGAGAAGATGCATTTTCAAGCATAACGATATAATTATAAATGTTTTGGTGAATTCGTGCATTTCATTCAGTATTATCATAGTACCAGTTTTGGGTTAACAAAAAAAAAACATGTCATTTTTGAAAGTTCGTAACCCCTTGTTGCCAAACAATTGTAACCGTTTTCCATCGGCGCATGGCCCAATACAACATGGATTAGTTCGGGCAAACAGCGGTAAATTTGCTGCTACCAGTTCACGTTAAATTTGTTTTATTAAATCCAAACTCAAATGTCTTCTTCCAATTTTATTTCACAATCACACATTTATTCAAGAAAGCACACTCAAAATACACTTAATTATGATTAGTAACGAAATGTATATTTACACTATTGAAGTGTTAATATCAAGGCACAAGTTTTCAATAGTATATTTAAAAGCAGCCATCTGTTTTCCCTCCCCCTCAAACCTTACTGATGTTTTAAATAATCATTGGTTCATGTTACTAAGTATAGGGGGTATAATGGAATCATCATGAACATCTCTCCCTCTGTCTGTCTTTTTGTTCAGAAAAGTACTCCTAAGGCTTGCAACAAACAACATTTGAACTTGCGTGCATTGTTCCTTAGTAGCTTGCGGATTTAGGTCCATTTATCAGCAAAATCTTGCAAACTTGTAAGCAAGCAACGAACTTTCCATGAATGTACCTTAATATGTGCTCTTTCCAAAAAACCCGCTAGCTACCAAAAAACAACAACTTGGCGGCCATTTGTTTGCAAAATGGCGGCCGCATAATTTTTTGTACAATTTTTCTTGAAAACCAAGGTATTCGCACTCGGAGACAAATGAAAACAAACATTATTTAGGTTGCTTTGTTGTTAAGAATGTTTAAAAGATACAATTTATTCTTCGTTGACATTTAGATGTGAAATATTGTACATTTGTATCGAAATTGTGGCAATTTGCACAATAATTGTGAACCACATGTGTACGTATATATCACAATAAAGTTATCATAACGGTAATATAAAGACAATACACACACATGTATGACACACATAAACAACTGTTTTAAAACATGTTGAATACATAAATATATATAGCATTTAAAGAGAAAACTATTTTACACTCAGAGTGCGCTTATTATGGACTTATTGGTATTACGTAGGATTTAGGAGCGTCTTACACTTCATGGGTGCGCTTATTATGGATTTATAGGTAATACGTAGGAAGTAGGAGCGTCATATACTACGTCATGCATTTTTTTTACTTCAGTACTGTGATTCGTGCAGTCGGCAGTCAGCCAGTCCTCTAAACACTTTTGTTTCCGTTCTATAACAAATCTCCCTCTTGTTTGAGCTGCTTGTGTGCCAGAAACATGTTACTTCAAGAGTCTCTGCTGGCTTGTTGAACAATGGCATGCATATTTGAACAAGCAGAAACCAACAATGTAATTCTGCTTATATAACTAAAATGTACTACATTTTATAATCAATTCGTTTGTTTTGGTAAATTTGATGACGTTCAACCTTTGTTCTTTTTACAATGCTCATCTTACGAGGTTAGTAACAAGCCGTTTAAACAGATGTGTCTGTTAAATCGTATAACACGTGCTTTTAATTGAATACTATATCTTACATACAAATGGACTAGCGCTATTACTATAAGTAATCATAGCCATGAAATAGCGCGTCGACAAATACCTACCAAATACCGTCATATCCTTTACACTGTTAAACAGAGGTTTGGTAACTGGATATTCCCTTGTAACTGAAAACTAGGATGTTATGATGTTTAATTACACGCAAGGCGCCTTGTTGTCTACAGAACACCTGCGTTCTATATAAAGCAAACATGACATGTATGAAAATAATGGAATCTCCCATCCATCATTTTACGGAGATGTTTTGAAGCTTGTCCGCAAATTAAAATATGTTAAACCAAATGTTTATATTAAACTTTTCAATTTAATTAACTTGTTTTTATCAAAAGGATACGATGCTTATGTTCTTAAAAACACGTGTTTGATGGTTTTCGATTCACTATTTCTTTCTTCCCTTAAAATTTGGAATCATTAGTGATATTATAGGCATTTTTCACTGTTGAATAAAATTGTGTCATTGTGTCGTATGAACAAATCTGCATGAATACTACACTATAGGCATTTTTCACTGTTGAATAAAATTGTGTCATTGTGTCGTATGAACAAATCTGCATGTAAACTACATTTGGACTCAAATCGTACATCAAATCATTTCTGTCTTCAGTTGTCAAAACACCTATATACTGTTTGATTCCAATAATGTCGCTTTAATGGAATTACCATTTTTATTCATTTGCTTCTTAATATTAAATCACCTAAACTTGTTTTATTAGTAGCACAGCCCCATTAATATTTTTATTTAGTACTGCCCTTGGAATTTGTTCACGTCATTATGTCATTATGGATTTTTGTGACGTCATACGACCGACTTTCCCAGTTGTAATCTACATGCATAGGTCATTGGGTTTATAACGTTCCATTTTATTTATATTTTCTCTCTGATAGGCGTTTCTTGTTTGATTTAATTATTTTTAATTTGTTTAGCAGTCACATAAACAACCAAGCTAATGTAATATGGAATTTTTACACCCATTATTGCTGCTTCTTCCTGTATTTGCGCGATGATTATCTGAGATATTAACTATATGATTCTATATTCTCAAATCTTTTCTATAAAGAAGGAATGTAGTTGACAATTGTTCATAGTTTTATTTGATCGTTCGTCAAAAAGTTGTAATTCTGTTACTCTTGTATCTTCAATGCAATTGAGTAATTAAATAGTAATGAAATTGAACGCGTTTTAATTCCCTTTCATTATTGTTTAATTTAAGTTACAATGCTATGACGTTAAATTTTATTTACACTTAAATGTTTTATGAATATTGCTGGGCCAAGTGTGAGGTTGAGCGCTCTATAACCAGGTTTAAACCCCCAATGCTTTGCATTGACCGTTCCAAGGCGGTGACCCCAGCTTTATTCATATTTTGTGTTTATGTTGGTTTGTATTGTGCTGTATTGTGCTGTTTTGTACTGTTTGGGCAATCGGTCACTTGCCTTAAATAAAGGACCAACTAATTGTTTTTATTAATGATTATTCAATACTGCTCCAGCAGCTGGAGTTTCACTTCTTTATAATGTATCATTCTCCTTTACAATTGCTAATATACAAAAGCCCATTAACAGATCTGAATTGTTTGTTACATGTAAACGTTACGACAGTCACTCATCATATTAATAACATTCGACATATCGTTTTCCTCTTTTGTATAATATATTCGACAGAGAAAAGTTGATAACTAATATGATTTAAAAAGAGAATTTTGTTTGTGTAGATGCAGTAAGTCATACCCCGTACATGTAATCAATATGGTTTTGCCTTTAGCCTGCAGAGGCTTTCAGCGATGAGAGGTACGTCAACAAGATACAAGAATGTTGTCTTCAGCTCGAGAACCTTTAGTTTCATCTTGTTTCTAATTATGACAATATGAATATCGTTTTATTTGCATGTGTAATCTCTTAAATTGGGTTATGTAGTTCACATACATTCAATACTTAATGTAATATATTCAGAATATGTAAATTCAATGACATGAAACATAATATTATGTATATGTAAATACCCTTTCCATTCATCAGAACAATGATTGTGGGGAAATAATGTAATAACTTGCTTAAAATTTGCATATAAATAATACACATTGCAAGGGAATACTTAAAAAAGGAAGAACTTTCCCCAACCTGTATTGTGACCATGAACATGGTACTTTGGTCTTTCATGTAATACTCTATTATGTTTCACCTTGATATTGCCCCCTTCTGCAATTTCTATTAAAACAGCCTTCTGCTCTGTTCAGAGGGTTATCATAAAACTAACATTTCCCATACCAGCGTATAAAATAAGATAACATATAGCCATCATGCCACACTGAACCAATGAGACTTAACAGAGGATTGATGAAATGACTCAGATAGAGTGGGAAAGAGACACTTAGGTACATAATCATTGAAACATCGTCATGACTGAAATTAAATAACAAGTCAAGGAGTTGCATCCGTTAAATTATGTGTATCATGTTGCATTACGTGTAACCAAACATCCATATATTAACAGTATCAATGTATAACTTTACCTGTTGTGTTTTTTATTCCGTAATCTAGTACTGATAAATGTAAAAAGAGCAGGATGTGCGTAAAAGGATTTCAAAAAACCAACTGCACCTGTATGGCTGTAGCAATATTACTGACTAATACTGTGACATCTAAAAATGTTTACTATTCAGCAGGTTACATATTTGCCACAGCAAAGAATTGTTTTCCGACTCAATTAGATTTTTGCATGGTTAATGTTCCATTTTTGAATGACAACATTCCTAAGAGACATATACTTTTCAATTAGTTCACTATGAGAATTATTCAACTTACGTAAGCTTTCACTAAGTTATACATTTAAAAAGCAAGCATATTTTTTCACGAACTACGCAAAAGGTTCTTATAATAACAAGGATTTTCAAAAAATACAATTAATTGATTTCAAAATATAATGTTAGCTGAAAATCGCTATTGCTCCAAAAGTAGAACCTGTACTCTCTTCGTTAAGAACATCATTTATCTATATGATAAGAAGAGAGAATGTAATGGTTATTATTGACAGACATAATTATATTATGCGAGTGCATATACTTTAGCTGGTCATTTTGTCTTCAAAAATAATCATAGCAAAACACTAACAATGCGATAGATATTTGTTCCCGGTAGAGATCTTTGAATGTAATAAAACGTCATAATCGGCCGTAAAAATTAACAAAATCGTAATACAACAAATTACTTATGACTTAATATCACAACACGATTCTATTTCAATCAGCCATAAAATAAAGTCTATTATAAAACAAAACCTCCAAAATAAAATCGTTATGAAACAAGTTAACCTGTCCAGAATAAAATAATATATCAGTCATTTGTTACCAATGTAGGCAAAACATCGTTCCGTAAAATCAGTTACGGTCGACATTATCAACAACATAATTCCTAACTTCAAGTTCAAAAAGTGTTTTCTTTTAAATTAAAAACACTGACACAATTTTGAGATGCTGTACTTAATCAGTATTTATAAAATGGCAATCAAGTATTGCAGTATTTAAGAAGCTACTGTTCATTTATGCTGATAAAGCCATTCATAGAATGAAATAAACACTTTCTCTTGCAATCGATATTTTACTTGCCTCACATTATAAATGTGCGCACGTTGACCAGTTAATGTGTGCGATAATGTTAACTGATAAGCCTGGGAGCGCACAATGTTCAAGAGCGCGCATCTTCAGTGCGCGAGTTTATAAAGCAGCGGGTACTCCAAGCGATATACAAATATACAAGTAACACGGGAAACGTTCGGTGGACCCAATACAAATAATCAAGAATATATAGGACCCAACAAATAGGTTTTACAACATGCAGTAAATGAATTCAGAAACTGACTTGGAATCGTGTGCTGTACTTAAAATTATTGGGTCCAAATTTTATTGGGTCATATGTTGGTTGGACCCAATTATTATTGGGTCGGACCCAATAATTCGAGTCCCAAAAGTACAAATGACCTAACAAGTCGGTGAGTAAATATATATATATATATATATATATATATATATATATATATATATATATATATATATACTATTTACTTGAAAATAAACACTCTTTTGTATATGGAGCTACATCTGGGAACTAATTGGGAAATCAAAATATCATGGTAACTTGGTATGAGTGCACATATGAATATGCGTTGCAAACCATTTATAATTAACGGTGATATTGAATTTTTAGACTTGAAAGTAGCTTTAGCTATATCTCCAGTAACATATAATATAAAGAAGTGAAACTCCAGCTGCTGGAGCAGTATTGAATTCTCATTAAAAACAATTAGTTGGTCCTTTATTTAAGGCAAGTGACCGATTGCCCAAACAATACAAAACAGCACAATACAGCACAATACAAACCAACATAAACACAAAATATGAATAAAGCTGGGGTCACCGCCTCGGCACGGTGGTTTAAACCGGTTATAGAGCGCTCAACCTCACACTTGGCCCAAAAATATTCATAATACATTTAAGTGTAAATAAAATTTAACGTCATAGCATTGTACATGTAACTCAAATCAAACAATAATAAAAGGGAATTCAAACGCATTCAATTTAATTACAATTTAATTACTCAATGGCATTGAAGATACCAGAGCAACAGAGTTACAACTTTTTGACAAACGATAAAATGAAACTACAAACAAGTGTCAACTACATTCAGGGCCCTCACACTACTTTGGGGGAAGGGGTCCGCAGCCCTTAGGAGGGGGAATTTTCGTGGCGTTTCCCTTTTTGGGGGATTTTTTTCCTTAGTCTCTCATTATTTCATGTGTACATGTTTGCACTATATTCATTGCATTTTTCATAATTTAGTATGTTTGAAAAGATTTAATTGAAATAGCATTCAGATATAAAAATCATGAGACACATCTTTCTATTAAAAAAAAAAAAAAATATTTTTTTTTTTTTTTTTAGGGGGAATTTTTCCCCCCAAAAGTATTTTTTCCCCTGAAAAGTATACTTTTCAGGTGGGGACTGCAGCCGCAATTCGGCGGCAGATTTGATAGATTGAGGGCCCTGACATTCCTTCTTTATAGAAAAAGATTAAAAAATATAGCGTCATTAAGTTAATATTTCAGATAATCATCGCGCACACAGGAAGAAGCAGCAATAATGGGTGTAAAATTCCATATTACATTGCTTGGTTGTTTATGTGACTGCTAAAAATTAAATTAATAATAATTAAATAAAAAAAGAAACGCCTATCCGAGAGAAAATATAAATAAAATTGAACGTTATAAATATAAACCACAGGCAGTAAACTTACCAAAATTGTCATAAATCATCTGGGGCTGAGTCACATGTAGACTATTAACCCTAGAGGAAAGGTTAAGGTAACATAATGAGGTCAAATATCACAACTTTGATGAATAATTCATAATTTAGCCATTATTTCATTATACATCAAGGGATTCTGTAATAACTTTCTTCAATTGTTCTTTATCAGGTTGTGTGCTAGAAGTAAGAATAAGGACTCTAGGGTCAACGTAAATGTCTCACACTGAGGTCAAACGTCATATATTTTTATTTAAAATGCCTTTTTCGTTTGGATTCTAGCATAAATCAATGGATTTTAAAATGCATTGATGTAATTGTCCATCGTTATCAGTCAGTGAGACACGTGCAAGACCAATGTCCCTATGGAAAAGGTCATGGTCAAACAAATGTGGTTGCACAGTGCCATTTAATGGCAGAGGTATCACAATTTCTTCTTTAGAATATCTTTGTATGCGTTTTAGAAGCTGTTCTGCTGAGCGCTGGGCATAACACCAGCAATTCTCCTGAGCATAATTGTGAATATTATACATATGTCTGTCTGACTGTCCGAAAACCAAAAGCAGCTATGGCATCATACAGATCAAATGTGCAAACTATATCCTAATAGACAGAACACAATCTTTAATAAACTAAAGCATTGCAAGCTAATCGTTTGACAAATGTACATTAAAAAGATTCATTGCTATATATTACACTTTGACAAGTATACAATCACAACGTGACTATTTTGATATATGTAAAGACCCATTAGAGTGAGAGCGCTAACTGGAAAACAAACATGCAGTTAATTACATTTTATGTAGACAGATAATTTATCTATAAAGGAATAAAGATACAATTTTCTTCATTTAAAATTAAATGAAAACAGTTATAGAGAATACTATGTTAGTGTGATTGTGTACTTAAATTTATCCCAAGAGTGAAGAAAGGTTTACATGGCGAAGCTTGCCGAGCCTTGTAAGCCTTTCTGAGACGAATGGGATAAATTTAAGTACACAATCACACTCACATAGTATTCTATTTATCCTACAATATTTTTTTTTAATTTAATTTATTTCTGATGCAATAAGAATAGTAGTATTTAATTTATAAAATAAAAGCAAAAACACATTAAATTAGCTGAATCTAACATTGCGTAATAATATTAATTGTGATCTTTCCCGTTTACGGAACTCGAAATAGTCCTTAAGAATTCCACGCAAAAGAAGAGTAAATATCGCTATACGCCTCGATTCAAATTTAATCAGCGTTCCAACTGTTACACAATCAATTAGAACACAGACGGTTGTGTTCAAACTACAATTCTGGTTTCATCACTGTAAAATACCGAAAACAAAAATGGCTGCTATTTGAAATTTACAAAATGTGTAGAAACCTACGTGAAGTTGTGTAGATCTTCTAGCCATGTTTATTTTCGTAAAGTTTAAGTTGCTTCCATGACGAGTTATAATTCTGGACACATTTCTTCATCGCCATCCATCTTTTCCTAACGCACTGGATGCAAGCAGGAAGTTCTTTGTGAATAGACATTCTATGATCGACTGGCAAAGGAACGACTTTTATCCTATTACCAGATGAAAATCGATAGTATAACAACGATCGTATAAACTTTACCTTTATACTATCGCTATTTTAGACCATGGTTTTCCGATCTCTATCTTAAGAACACTATATGTTTCAATGTGACGTCATAGCAAATGATGACGTTGAAGTAAACAAACACTTCGGAGTCAACTTGGAAAACCAGCGCTGTTTCTTTGAATTTTAAAGTATTTTTACTCTTTTTGAACGATTAACGACCACAAAATAATAGGATAAATAGAATATTATGTGAGTTTTGGATAAAGATCAAGTTTATCATGCTCGGCCCGAACCATGTTAGCGCTCGGCAAGCCTGGCGCTACATCGGTTCTAAGCCCCGCATGATAAACTTGATCTTTATCCAAAACTCACATAATATTCTCTATATTCATCAAAGAAATTACCCTTTTAACTCAACATCGATTCCCTTTGAACAGTTAAAGAACAATTCACTTAAACTCTTCCTAAATTTAATCCATCAATTGTTCAACAAAACATCGCGTTATTCGAGTACATTTGACATTTAAACGAATTCGAAAATGCAGTCTCACCAGTTTCATTCCAGTTTTATATCCCAACACTGTTATTCACATTCATAATCCATCGTAAACACACACACTAATCGTTCGATGCTTAAAAAATATTTAACTGTTAAGTAAAAAACCATCCAAGTACGAATTGTTGTTGTCCTTAAATCCAAAGCGTCTAGCTTGTTTCGTCATGTAAATTACGTCACATGAGATACGTCATGAATTGCGTAATCAATTTAATGAAAATATAAGTACGGAAAGCTGGTTCTTCATAAATTTTAGTGAAGGACCAAAATAGTATGATTGTATGACTCAAAACCTGTGCCCATCTATAATGTAGTATAAAAGTAAAATATATATTAAAGACGCAGTGATAATCTGCCCCAGGTCGCTAAAGCCCTCGGGCCATCATCATGATGATGATCATCATCACCATTATCCTCCTCCTCCTCCTCCTCCTCCACCTCCTCCTCCTCATAATCATCATCATTATCGTGGTCGTCCTCATGGCTTCGGATATAGCAACATTAGTATTCAAAACTACCAAAAGACAATACAAAATGATCCTATGCAAAGCCCAGGAACACAACAGCCAAGTGTTATCCTCATGTCGACCGGTCCTCACTGTTGCTTTCGCAATACTGATAATTTCATTACTATTAACCGAAGTAATTTGATAACCGCAGGTATTTACATGGTTATGTTTCCGCCGTAATTTTTTCTTAGTATAAACGATGGTTACTGTGCGGTCACCTGACCATTGAGTTTCGTTAACTTACCACAGTAAATTAACCAACAATTCACAACTGAAAAGACACCATATGTCACCTGAGACATAGAGAATACTAGGTCGGTGCCGAATAAAGCAAAGTTTATTTTGCGAGGCTTAGAAAATCTGAACCACGAGCCTTGGCGAGTGGTTCAGATTTTCGTGCCGAGCAAGATAAACTTTGCTTTATTCGGCACCGACCTAGTATTCGATTTATCCCATCAATTTTCTTAGTCGTAAATTATTTCTTTAAACATATAATAGGAAAATCGAACTAGACGGAAAATCCCAAAGATATTTTAAGCAAACATTGTTTCATTATTTTAATCGTGTCGAGCCTAATACATTACACAAATATCAGTAACCAACCTGTTTTTCGTTTATCATACCTCTACGTCCCCGATTTTTATGAAATAATGAAAAAAAAAAGACACTAAACAACTGCATCTTTAGCGTGAAACAACATGCATTGTGTCGTATGACGTATTAATAATGACGTCACGAGTACGCGCACTTAATATTTGTAAATAATGTTTATTTGCTTTTTGAGTTGCATTATGTGTAAAAACTATATTATATCTTGGTATCAAATTGTTTGTTTTGTTAAATCTGATTCGATTTTACTAAAAATGATTACTTTATAGTTGATTCCGAGTAATATGAACATTCTTCGCCGCGCGTGACAGCTATATTTCAGCACTGCTGAAATAAAGGTAAATTTATTCCACAGTGGTTTATTTCGACAATGCACGTCTGATGATGGGATAAACATTTAACATATATGGACCGTGTTATCGTCGCTGTCGTTCTCAAACCTCGTAGCTACAAAATGCCAACTTTTCAGGAGAGAGAAAAAACCGTCTAATTTTTTTTTATAGGAAACCTCGTAGTTGCAAATAATTTTTTTATAAAAACGTTTTTGTCGAATTTGTCCAAACGAAACGACGTACCAATAGGTGAAATGGCGTCGCTACGGCTTTTCGCCGGGAAAAAAGCCAACAATCATTCTACAACATTTCGTCACGTCACGTGGCTTTTTCAAGGGCTCTGATTGGCGTAGAGCTACGAGATATAGCACAAAACACGCGCCAGACTTCATATATTCGGAAAAGACGAAAAAAATATTTTGAAAATTTTGGAGCTACGAGGTTTGAGAACGACAGCGACGATATGTGAAAATGGGGTTAAATGCATGTGCGTAAAGGGTCGTCCCAGATTAGCCTGTGCAGTAGGCGCAGGCTAATCAAGAACGACACTTTCCTCCGAAACTGATTTTTGCTAAGAAGAGACTTTCTTTAAACAGCAGAAAATATCATAAAAGCGGATCGCAACAAACAATAACCATAGGCACACTATACATTAATATCCAGGTTTTTCTCCAGGAGTTATTAAAAGGATGCCGGACCTAGACTGTGTGTGTTAGGTAAACCCACCCAAGTTGTTAGGACATTTTACGTTTGAAGATAATGATGTGTGCCCTGTGGATTATACTGTGATTATACTGTGTTCAAACTTAATATTTGACTTGTGTGCATAACAAATTATATAAACCCAAATCTTTCGCAGATAAATTGTCTTTGCATATCTTTGCATAAATACTGATACTGATAGCGTAGGACAGATTTGAAGTTGCTGAAAAAAGTGATTTATGTGGAAAGAGAGAGATGTTGATTTCCAGACTGATCTTAAAGTTTTGAAATCATATCTTACTTTTCCGATTCTGGCTTTGATATCTGCGTCAGAACTGCCTGTTAGTGACACGACGCTGCCTAGGTAAGTGAAAAGTCCACACGCTGGAGTTCATTGTCTCCCATGATTATATACTTCCGTTGTTTTTTTGCTTACGGACATGGTCTTAATCTTTTCCAGGTTAATACAGGTTCTGCAGTCCGATTATTTCTGTGGCTCAAATGACTTTACAGCAATGGATTTTTCTGTTCTTGATGACAGAGTTTCTCGATTGCAGGCTAGAGTTTAATTATGGAAAAATGATCTGAAATTCATATTTTACAAATACACGCTGACATGCATCATCCCTTAAAGCTATATAAACACGGTATAGTAATTAGTTGCCGCATGTCACATGTGAAATAAGGCATGTAAATATTCTTAAAATTATCATTCTTAAAATAACATATACGGCAACTTCAGGGCTATTGAACATCCGTGTTTGAATAACGGCATTCATTAAATATACTATCCCTCATAAAGTTGGATGTGGGATCATATATATGTATCTATGTATATGTTCACCATATGTTCCCCTATTCATTTATGCACATTTTTTATGCCTCTTGGCATGAAATTATACCAATTTAATGCAGCACATGTATTGTCCTATACCGCGAAAACTGATAAATAAATAATATTTTGATGCTTGTATTACACACATGTTAATATATCAGCATTGAAATCTAGCCATGGCTGCCATTGCAGCATGTAATCTAATTAGGGTGTACACAAACTTATTATTAAAACACGAACGTCAGGCGTCACCTGTCTACACCACGCTCAGTTTCGCGATGGTAAGCGATCTTTTGCAATGATATACAGGTATACCCAAATTACAAATATTTTGCAAAATCTGCGCAATTGCATTAAATTGCATGAACACAATACGATGTTCAACACCAAATGTCAATCCATGACTCATGTGGTTCAAGAGAAGAATTTATTAGTTATGTTCTGTTTGAGTCTACATATATTTGTATGCCCTCCCTTTGAGAAGAGGGGGTATATTCTTTTGCTGGATGTCGGTCGGTCGGTCGGTAGGTTGGTCGGATGGTCGATAGATCTGTCTGTCGGTACACCAGTTCGTTTTCGATTAATAACTCGTCAACGAATTGACCGATTGGCTTGATGGTTCAAATATGCATTGGTCTTGGACAGTAGATGACCCCTATTGAAATTGGGGTCAGTAGGTCAAAGGTCAAGGTCACTCTCCACAATAAGTGTGAAATAGTTTGCGATCAACAACTCGTCAACGAATCGATCGGTGGACTTGATATTTCACATGTGCATTAGCCTTAGACAGTAGATGACCCTATTGAACTTTTGGTCACTCGGTCAAAGGATAAGGTCACTGTCACATTTAGAGTGAAAATCGTTTCCGATCAATAACTCGTCAAAGAATTGACCGATTGGCTTGATACATCCCACGTGCTTTTGCCTTGGATAGTAGATGACCCTATTGAACTTTGGGTCACTCGGTCAAAGGATAAGGTCACTGTCACATAATGTGTGAAAATCGTTCCCGATCAATAACTCGTCAAATAATTGACCGATTGGCTTGATACTTCCCACGTGCATTTGCCCTGGACAGTAGATGACCCCAAGTTATAATACTATAATATTTCCAACCCATTTATTTTAACGATGATTTAACAGATGTGCATAATTCTGTGTCAGCTAAAAACTTATTTAAGTGGCTAAGTCACACTTATATGATAAGATTTACTCCTATGGTCAGTTTTAATGAAGAAAATCCTGTGTCACGGCCCTGTTTAAGGGGGGGGGGGGGGCATATGTCTCCGACGCAGAGCTCTTGAATATTGTGTGACCCTTGCGCATGGCCAATTTTGACCACATAGGCATGATTTGGTAGACTTGGTACAATACATATAACTATGTAAATATATATAAATGTTGTTACCCTTGAGGTTTCATAGATTTTATAAGCAATTAGCTATATAAGTCTCAATACATATTTCGACCCCTGGGGATGACCAGTTTCAAGGCATGATTTGAACAAGATTGTTAAAGGTCTGTCATGCAATTACAAAGGAAAAATATCAAACCTTGCGGTTTAATAGATTTTCAAAACGTTTTCCAAAATACACATAAAAGTGACAACTAGGGCGGGGCAAATTTGGACCCCACAGGCTTTATTTGAAGAAACTTTGGATAGGAAAACTATACAATATTACATACCGAATATCAAACCATTGACTCTTACAGATAAGAATATGTCTAAGTAATCTACTTTATACGTGTAAATAATCTACGGAGGACTAGGTCGTGGCCAGTTTGAACCCCAGGGATTGATTCGAAGAAACACAGAAAAAGACAACTTGATAATGCTTCAAACCAAATATTAAGGCCCTAATTCTTGTGGTTGTAGAGAAGATTTTTTAAGTTTTGATGTTTTAAAATTATTGTTAGCTCCAATGACCTTTATATGCAATGCACCAAAACGATTAAAAGGGTCATCCAAGGTTCATTCAAATGTTGTTTAATTAAAATCTGACCAGGGGTTATAGAGGAGAGACCCATCAGCACTTTAAGAGTTTAAGCAGGAGCAGGACAGACGGATGGAAAGAACAATTGACAATGGAATTACTATAAACATAATTTTGAAAGTGTGTTTTCCTAATGCAAAGTGAAATTTCTCTAACCGTACGTCTATATTTTAAATACAGGGCCTTTCGCATGAATTTTGACTTGAAGGTGGTCGAGGGGGTAACCAGGGAGGTTTATTTTTTGAATAAGGTACTTTTCAAGGCTAATTTTAATGCTTTAACAACTTATTTTGTTATATAAAGTTATGGAATATAACAAGTAAATCAGCACCTTTCCAAAGTCTAAAGCTTTAAACATTGGGTGAAATTCACACCAATGTTTAAGCTTTAGATTTTATAAATAAATGTCGTTTATGGAGAAGGAACGCAAACTTTGAAGATCAAAACCTTAAAAAAAAATGTATCTTAAAGTCCGACTGACATATAACCATAATAGTATTTTCTCTTTGAGTTTCACAGTAAATTCCTTATAAAATGTTAATCATATATTTAACATTTTGACTTTCACCATCACCAACACAGATAAAGAAACCATCACAATTGTCTACAACTTCGAAATTAGACTATTTTCTCTACAATAACCGTTTTCCGGAGGTCATTTACGCAACGCGTAATTTTAGCTAATTTTTTGTATGTGAGTCTACCTTCATGACCTACCGATGAAGTGTGAAATTTTCCGGTCCATTGAGTTTTGGCGAAGTTATAGGCTTTTGACTACACTATCTATAATAACCGTTCTCCGGGGGATTTTACGCAACTATTTAAGATTTTGAGCTGTTTCGACCCCCGCCCACCCCCGGTAGGGTGGAATAAAACAGTCGATCTGTCAGTCCGTCCGTCCGGTTATTCATTTTTCGGTCTTTTCAAAACGCTTTAAGATAGTGACCTAATATTTGGTGTGGGAGTCTATCTACAAGAGTTTCGTTCTGGTTCATTTTGGCGAAGTTATGGGCCTTAGACTTAGACACAGAAACTGTACGGTTCAAATTAATGACGATTAATCATATAACATCTCTACTTGCGACCAACATTATTTGTGTGGGTTTTTGTTAAAACAAATTATTAACGTCATCAATTTTCAGACCTACGACCTCCTGTATCAGTTGCCCCCATTTGCTGCTTCTCTTTCATTGGCCAATCAAAAGACGTGTTGTACATCAACCACCGATAGATGAATCATTCGGGATCACAGGGTTTCTTTTCTGATCTGTGTGTACAAGGCGATAAAAACATTGAATCTCCACTGAAGAGTAAATCAGCTCCAATCACCTTGTTCACCAGGGACACTTAAACACATCTGCTCTTTTGAATTGAGGGAAAGTGCTCTGAGGGCCCTTTCATGGGTGAAAATTTGCAGTAGGCTTATCATGAAAAAAAAATAACTCGACAGCCAGCTAGGGGGAGGCGGGCTGTTATGAATCAGTTATTTATTTGTTATTATTTACCATAACCTAATTTTTATTATTATTATTATCATCCATACACTTCTGTTGTTGTTTTGTTCATTTGGCTGTTAAGCAATTATATGCATAAGAGCTTATACATTTTGTTAATGTTGATGTTATTTGGTTAAAGTATTGGATAAAAACATAACACGGACTTTATCCGTGATTTTCAAAAAATCACAAGGTAATGCATGTGATTTATGATTGAGGGAAAGTAAATCTACAATCATAGATCGAGGAAAAGCTTCAAGTTATTGTGACAGAAATTGACACTCGATAGTCGTGTGGGGAATCCATGTACAGCTTTTTAACTTTGACTAGTAAATTAATTATTATCGTGATACACGTTATTGTTTGCTAAAGTAGTACTTGTAATGAATGTTTTTAAATTTAAAGCAATTATTTTTTGTTTTTGCATGTGGTATAAATGTTTAAAGTCATTTGCCTATACATTAAAACAAGTCCTTATCACTCATAGAACATTAAATGTATCGCATAAGTAAAGTAACCAATAACATCTATACAATCAGTTATCTGCTTGAAAAAGCAACTCAAAACTGCACGTGAACGTCTTAACAGTCAGCGGGAGCTGTAATTTTATGACCCTCTAATATATTTCGCAGCGAGTAAAGTCGAGATGTAGATGGAATATAACTTCGATCTAAACGCTTAACACATTTCTTGCTGATATATCCGGGAAGTGAGCGACATTTTAACAATTAATAAAAGTATAAAAGAGTACAAATATCTGCTAAAAATTGCTGTCTCGGCATGGACGTCACCATTTTGTTCGTCACGTGATAACTCCAACTGTTAATAGTTTTACAAATTTCATCCAAAGTAAAATAGCAGTAACGTTTTAATACTTATATTCTGGTTTGTGCTGTTTTATCTCCCGCCTTTGGCAAAGTTATGTTGTTTTGTCGTTGTCCCTCCGTCTGTCCATACGTTCTTCTATCGCCTTTCGTTTGTCCAGAACATTTTTGTGTCTGGAGCCATATCTCGGAACTGCTTGGGCCGATTTTACTGCACTATGTTATGCGTATATGTATAAGAAGATGATGCATGTCAAACGCTGTAACAATCCTTTTTTTCCAAATAACGGAATCATAGTCCTTTTTAACATTAAAACACATGTTTGTTCCGTGAGCAACATGCCTGATCCTCTTTGGCAGTTTTAATTGAAACTTGGTATGAGTGCATATATGGACAAGAGGATGATGCACGTCACATTTCAACGCAAAACATTTGTAAAAAACGGCGTAATGGATTTTTTCAAATTGAAAAGTCCCCTTTTATATAGGAGTTTTTTTTCTGTCTTGATGTGTATCTCCAAAAACAGTTATACAACTTACCACAGTTGTTCTAGATCATCTGGGTAACATGAAATACACATTGTCATAGAGAAATGGTCAATGTCAAACATTAAGGTCAAATATCACAATTTCCATTCAGTTTTCATAATAGATGTAAATATGCATCAAAGTGTACTGTTATTACAATTGTTCTCCCCTGCATGGCCGTAATTCCGGTGAGCCACCTCTTGTTTGAGATGCAATAATAAATAAGCCAATGCAACTTCCAAGGTGGCGTTAAGAACTGTATGTTTTTAAAATAGATTGAAAATACTACATGGTGAGTTTGTTTCCTTTTTTATACATACATTGTATATCGTTTTATTTAAAAACCCGGACAGTGTTGTGCGATTACAACTATATTGGGCATACACAACCCATTTGGAAACGTTAGGACATTTATAAGACAGACATGGAGTATTTAAAAGCAAATCGATGTTTTGCGCATATGTGACGACTTTATTTCCATCCAATCAAATCCCTAACGACATCAAACGATTGCTTTCTACATACAACGGATGCTGCATTCACAAACACATTGGCTTCTTGCCGATGAATAGATAATTTTCGGCATGTGCAAATACTTAAATATAGGCCCTATTTAAGCACATGTACACTTTTGTGACCCCCAGGGCTGGGTCAAATTTAATCCCAGGGGCATAATTTGAGCAAACTTTGTAGAGGACTACTATATCTTACTACGTACAAAATGTGGTAGCCCTAGGTCCTAGAGTTAAGGACAAGACTATTTTAAAAGTTTGCACAAAATAAGAAAGATATAAGCATATATAATGTTCAATTTTGTGACCCGCGGGTCAGGGTCAAATTTGACCCAAAGGGCATAATTTGAACGAACTTGGTAGAGGACTATAAGATGTTACAGCATACCAAATTTAGTAGCCATAATCCGACTGATTTTCGACAAGAAGATTTTTTAAGATTTCACAAAATAGGCGCTTTATAAGCGTTTATTCAATTTTGTGACCCACTGGGGCAGGGTCAAAGTTGACCCCAGAGGCATTATTTGAACAAATTTGGTAGAGGTTTATTAGATGTCACTACATACCAAATTTGGTAGCCCTAGGCCCAATGGTAATGGACAATGGATTTTAAAATTTTCACAAAACAGGCCCCATATAAGCGTATGTTCAGTTTTGTGACCCCCGGGCAGGGTCAAATTTGACCCAAGGGGCATAATTTGAACAAACTTGTTAGAGAACTATTAGATGTCACTACATACCAAATTTGGTAGCCCTATGCCTTATGGTTAAGGACAAGCAGATTTTTAAAGTTTTCACAAAATAGGCACTATATAAGCATATAATCAATTTTATGGCCCCCAGGGCAGGGTCAAATTTGACCCCTGGGGCATAATTTGAACAAACTAAGTAGAGGACTATACAATTTCACTACATACCAAATTGTGTAGCCCTAGGCCCGATGGTTATGGACAGGAAGATTTTTCACAAAAAAGGCCTTATAAGTTTTTGTTCAATTTTGTGACCCCCCGGGGCAGGGTCAAATTTGACCCTAGGGGCATTATTTGAATAAACTTGGAATAGAAATATAAAATGTCACTACATACAACATTTGGTAGCCCTAGGCCCAATGGTTATGGACAAGTATATTTTTAAAGTTTTCACAAAATAAGCCCTTTATAAGCATATATTCAATTGTGTGACCCCCGGGGCAGTTTCAAATTTGACCCCAGGGGCATAATTTTAACAAACTAAGAAGAGAACTATTCCATGTCACTACATACCAAATTGTGTAGCCCTAGGCCCAATGGTTATCGACGAGAAGTTTTGTAAAGTTTTCACAAAATAGACCCTATATAAGCATATGTTTAATTTTGTGACCCCCGGGGCAGGGTCAAATTCGACCCCAGGGGCATAATTTGAACAAATTTGAAAGAAGTTCATTTAAGGAACATTCCTGAGAAATTTCATCAGAATTGTACCAGTAGTTTAGGAGAAGAAGATGTTTAAAGAAAAAGTTAACGCACGGACACACGCACGCACGAAGGACACAGGATATGACATAAGCCCCGCTGGCCTCTGCATGAATTCACAATAATAATTGCATAGCAAGTCCATTTTAAGGATTTTAACTCGATAAATGTCACCACTTGTTAGCTAACCTTAAGTAGAGTACTTACAATCTGCGTTATTAATATCGTATTAACTCTAATTTACATTAAATAATAATTTTGATATATAAGGCTGTGATGAAAAACATGTATGAATTATAGCTGTAAAATATCATGAATGTTTGACAATAATTTAAAGAGATAAGTGCTTACCAACTATAAAGCACTTAACATTGTGAAATGCGTGACAAGAAAAATATACTTGTACATATCTATACAAATAACATGCATCACAATGAGTACTATAGCATACGCGCGGAGAATTCCATATTCTGATGAATTCGCATATTCCACTCCGAGAAAGCTACAAAACCGAAAGCCCAACCGCGCATTGCCTAACTAAACGTATACACTGTGTTCGTTACTTCAAATGCAAATATGCGATGACCATTCTATTTCAGTCGGTCGAACACAAGCCTTTTGATGAACAACAATTTAAGTTTTTAGACTATAAAACAGGAAATTAGGATTTTGTAAAATGTTATACATTGTATATGTTTATTATGATTTCACTTCTATTATTGTAGGGGGTTTACTCACGGCCATTCGATGGGATTTTATTCCGATCAAAGAAATATTAGATCTGCTTTTAGTAATGTATAATTCTCACAGTTGATCAATATTTCAGTAACTGTTTAGCATTCAGACGTCCAATTCAGTGATGTAAAGACTCAACAGATTTAAGTTGTAAAGTGGCGAAGGAAGTGCATGTCCACGAAAAGAATGTGAAAGTATTTTAGTGAACAGCGGTTTTTCTGACGTCAATAATTTAATCAGGTGTCTCCTGTTTACCCTTTTAAAAACGACACCAATTTATTCAAATTTACCTCTAGTACGATTACATTTAATAACGTTTACTCGATTTATTAACAAACAGTGATATCAAACCATCGCCTCTATTTTTTATCACGTGATAATGATCTTTTGAAATATTATTGTAATTACATATAGTTTTATTTCTTTAATTTCCTTAAACATGTTCGACTGCAAACGGTGAATAAAAAGTTTCAGTACGTATAACTAGCAGGGATTTTAATACCATGAAAATAATTACGAAGTGGATATCCTATCAGATCGAGACATATTCTACTTGTGAATGCAGTATATGCCATAAAAGGGACCGTCAACCGCAATTGACGAAAAAAGAAAAGTTCTAAAATACCGTATTTTTTTTTACATTTTTTAGTTTATATTGATTAAAATATCACGACTGGTATATTACATTACTTGAAAAAAAGTTCATATTTTTAGTATATTCGGTAATAAAATTTCGCGATGTAAAATACAACGTACATCGCGAAAATAGGTGACATAACGATATACACACCAAAAATATCGCGAGTAGATTGATCATTTTGTATATAAAATATACACAATTCACTACCCAAGCACAATTTTCATTCCTAGGTTTACCACGTGACGATGATGATCAATCTATTTGCGTTATTTATAGTTAACTAAAATATGAAAACTTAACAACTTTTTTCAAGTAATGTAATATACCAGTCGTAATATTTTAATCAATATAAACTAATTATTGTAAAAAGTACGGTACATGTATTTCAGAACTTTTCTTTTTTCGTCAATCGAGGCTGACGGTCCCTTTAACGCGTATGGAGATAATGGCTGAAAGTCAGCTTTGGAGTCTAAAGTCACATGCCTCTACTGTGGTAATACTGATTAATTCAAGATGAAGGTGGTTTAGTATAGTAAATATGTTCAAACTGGATTTCTTATTTAAATTACATTTGTATTTACAGTGCAATGTTTTTGGGCTAGCACCCTCTGCCCATCCCCACCCCCACCCCCAATCCACGCCCTCAGCATCGCCGGTAACTCAAGGGTCTGAATCCATCTATGAATGTTTTTAACGCAAAATACTTTTAAATCTTTTTAACAGTTTGAGATTGTTTGTGTCAATTGCCAAATGGAAAAGAACCCCATATTTTTGTGTGCAATATTTTCACGAATTTATGCTGAAACAACTCTAAATCTCAAAATAAATCGGTTTCAATAAAAGTATTTAAAAAAAAAACTCCGTTGTTCAGAATGTCTTTAATAACTCTATCATTTGATCGACGAATGTTGTTAGAGGTCGAGGATAGTTAAGACGAATATAAAATAATTAATTATGTCTAGTTTTAAATGAGTCATCGATAAAAACTGGTAGTATAGTTAGTAAATATTTTCAGTTTTTGGGCAAGCTGGGGATAACACGCATCCTCTGCCCCCCACCCCTCCCCACAACCCACCCCGCATCGCCGGTAAATCAAGGGCCTGTATCCATCTATGAATATTTTTCATACCTTTTACTCTTTTTAACAGTTTGAGATAGTTTGTGTCAATTGTCACCTGGAAACGAACCCCTTATTTTTGTGTGCAATATTTTCACGAATTTATGCTGAAACAACTCTAAATGTCCAAATAAATCGGTTTCAATTAAAGTAAAAAGAAACTCCGTTGTTCATAATGTCTTTAATAACTTTACTTTTATTTCAGAAGTTATGGTTCGCATCTTGACAACACTCACTCGCACAATCGTCATACGCACACTTACACACGCGAATGCAAATTACACAAATATTCAGTAAACAAAAACGCAGACACGCGCACGAACATATACATGTACACATGCATGCAAGTATAAACACGCCAGTATCGCGCACTTAAAAAGTGGGTTAACGTTCAAGAGTCCGTAGTTTTTCAGTTTTCATATTCTTAACGAATACATCTCTCTGCGGAATGCACTGTAAGTAAAGCATGCTTGTACGCTTATAGTGTTGTTTCGACAAATGTTGTGTACCTCTCGGAAATTTTCGGACATGTGCCAGATGTGTTTCCCTGTATATAATTTGCGCTGAAACTTTTCTTATTGGTTTCTTGTAATATGATAACGCAGTGATTACACATACAGATTAACGAGACCGTAAAAAGCCACCTATGTTCAGTACCAAAAAGTCAAATGAGCAGAATGTCAATAAATATTTCATGATTGCAGTAAGCAATCAAATACGCTGAAAGCACTTGTCAATTTAATGCAAAATTGCATAGTGATCATGAAAGGACTGAATGTTAGCATTAAGAAACGTGAACGATCAATTGTTTGGACTGGTGGATAAACCAATCCATATTTCTATGCCGAATTAATGATATAAAAAAATGTTTTTTTGTAGATCAATAAAAAGTAAACGGTGTAATATAATATTTTAACTACACTGTGACTCTAAATACATGGGTTATGAATTTAAGGCGTGTTGTCGTCTCCAAAAAGTGTTTCGATTATTGTCGCTGTCTCTATATATATCGTGGTATTGGATATAGAGTGAGCAGATCATATGCAGAAAAAACTGCACATAACGCTAAATCAAGCGCAATAATATTTATTATGTTCATCCAAAGCATACTGATTTCTGAATGCGCACGTTATCTCGCGTAATTTCAACAGACAGCTTGCTTGCCTATTTCTATCAAAATTATTATGTGATACAAATCCAAAATAAAAAAAATGTATTGCAAAAAGTTTTTTTTTTTTGCAAAACAAGTAAGCTTCGCCCGACATATTACAATCATATCAAGCATTACCTTCTATTCTCTTCATATAATTTGGATTAAAATGTATCGTAACTTTATACACGTATTCCTTTTTAAATCCAAACAAATTCTTGTTTCGACAGCTTTTGAAGCAATACACATGGTCTTTAATATTAGGTACAGTCGAACACAACACTAGTCAATATATCAGATGATTTAGTTCAAATTTAACAATATATCGATGTTTCATAAATGC